>NC_034181.2:51820215-52116563 GCF_002021735.2 Oncorhynchus kisutch | reverse complement strand
AAAGTGCAGGCAGCACAGGGTCAAACACTCAAACCATGTATTTGAATAGTGAAGCTACATACATGACGTCGAACAACTTATTCCAAAATCATGGGCGTTAATATGGATTTGGTCCCCCCTTTGCTGCTATAACAGCCTCCACTCTTCTGGTAAGGCTTTCCACTTGATGTTGGAACATTGCTGTGGCCACAAGACCATTAGTAAGGTCGGGCACTGATGTTGGGCGATTAGGCCTGGCTCGCAGTCAGAGTTCCAATTCACCCCAAAGGTGTTAGATGGGGTGAGGTCAGGCCTCTGTACAGGCCAGTTCTTCCACACCAATCTCGACAAATCATTTCTGTATGGACCTCGCTTTGTGCAGTGGCATTGTCATTCTGAAACAGGAAAGGGCCTTCCCCAAACTGTTGCCTCAAAGTTGGAAGCACAGAATCGCCTAGAATGTCATTGAATGCTGTAGCATTAAGATTTCCCTTCACTGGAACTGAGGTTGGTGAAGCGTGATTCATCACTCCAGAGAATGTGTTTCCACTGTTCCAGAGTCCAATGGTGGCAAGCTTTGCAAGCTTTACACCCCTCGAGCCGATACTTGGCATTGCGAAGGGTGATTTTAGGCTTGTGTGCAGCTGCTCGGCCATGGAAACCCATTTCATGAAGCTCCCAACAAACAGTTCTTGTGCCGACGTTGCTTCCAGAGGCAGGAACTCGGTAGCGAGTTTTGCAACCGGTGACAGACAATTTTTATGCGCTACATGCTTCAGCACTCGGTGGTCCCATTTTGTGAGTTAGTGTGGCCTACCTAGTTGTTTCCACTTCACAATAACAGCACTTACAGTTGACCAGGGCAGCTCTAACAGGTCAGAAATTTGACTAACTGACTTGTTGAAAAGGTAGCATCCTATGACAGTGCCACATTGAAAGTCACTGAGCTCTTCAGTAAGTCCATTCTACTACCAATGTTTGTCTATGGAGATTGTCACACCCTGACCATAGTTTGCTTTGTATGTTTCTATGTTTTGTTTGGTCAGGGTGTGATCTGAGTGGGCATTCTATGTTGTGTGTCTAGTTGTCTGTTTCTGTTGTTGGCCGATATGGTTCTCAATCAGAGGCAGGTGTTAGTCATTGTCTCTGATTGGGAACCATATTTAGGTAGCTGTTGGTTGTTGGGTTTTGTGGGTGATGCTCTCCTGTGTCAGTGTTTGTCCCCACGGGACTGGTTTCGGGTTTTCCACTTTATTGTTTTTTGTAGTTAGTTCATGTATAGTTTTCCTTATTAAAAACCATGAACTTCAACCACGCTGTGTATTGGGTCCGCCTCTCCTTCACCGGAAGAATCCCGTTACAGAGATTGCATGGCTGTGTGCTCGACTGTATACACCTGTCAGCAATGGATGTAGCTGAAATAGCCAAATCCACTCCTTTGAAGGGTGTCCACATAATTCTGTATATGTATGAAAACAGATAAGTATGAAAATACACCCAACAATAAGTTACATTCTCTACTCTCACCTCCTAAAAAACATTTGATCTCAAATCCAAAGTGCCGAAGTATAAAGGCACATTATTTATTTTAGCTTCACTGTCCAAAATACATAGGCCGGCATGGTGTTGAGGGTAGATCGTTGTGTGTGAACTGTTTCAGTTTTAGATTTCCACCAAAGTATTTAGCTTTCATGGCCT
Source organism: Oncorhynchus kisutch (assembly GCF_002021735.2). Classification (NCBI taxonomy): domain Eukaryota; kingdom Metazoa; phylum Chordata; class Actinopteri; order Salmoniformes; family Salmonidae; genus Oncorhynchus; species Oncorhynchus kisutch. The sequence goes on along the minus strand of NC_034181.2, from coordinate 52,114,886 downwards.
TTGATGCAAGTGAGACTTTACCTCAATAAGATGCACTAATAACTCACTGGAGAATTTATCAGGGTAAAATTAAAAACTGCAATAAATAATCTGTTTAACTTGTTGTTCATACATACCCCAACATTCTAGACGTACAGCCTTCGGGAGATGCACAACTCACAGCAGATCAGGGCAACACACTCTAAAACACTAGCTAGTTTACCTAACACTTTCTGTGAGACACAGGCCGAACACAATGGCTGCAGATACTCTCCAACGTTTGCACAACCCTCCCATTGACATCGTGTCTTGATTTAAACAAAGTTTGAGTTATGATTCAGACCTAGGACAGCATTCAAAGGAAGACTACTTGTCTTACGTAGTGAGGCAAACCAGAGCAGTATTTATGCAGCGGTGCATTAGTAGTATTAATACTAAGTAAAGGAGCTCTTACAGCAGTGTCTAGGGCTTCCCCCACCTCTCTCTCTACCTTTCTCTCTCCACCAGGACCCAGAGTAGACACCACTGGTAAGGACTGGTCTGGTGCATGGTGTGTTGTTGCTTGAAGTAACTCAGTTCAGCTGTAAATCCTTTGTGAGTCCTCTTGGCTTTGAGAGGGGAGCTACACTTCTCCCTCCATCCATCCCTCTTTCTCTCTCTCTCTTATCAAGATAAGCAAAGCTGATTATTTAATTCAAATATATGAAGCTAAAAGTAATATGATAAACTAGATAAATAAAGGCTATATAAATGAAGTTGAAACATTCTCATAATTTGAGCAGGTTTGTAAGCTAGCTATCTAACTTAGATAGCTAAACCGAAAAAGCTAGGCTACTTTAATTCACCACTTTACAAGCTAGCCAGCAACTCTTTTAAATATTTTGTTTTATTATGGGATATGCCAAATAGAGCTACAGACCCAGTCTGACATTTATTTTATTTCAGTGTAGAGTCAATTGAGGGGGATGGGGGACTATATTTCATGAAGCCATTAGAAGACTGTCTGACAGAGGAGGTATGTATACATTAATTATAAGAAGTTATGTATAAGAAGACTTGGTGATTTTAATATCCTAGTTAATCATTACATGACTTCAAACACACTATCTCTGTTTTGCTCAGTCTGGCAGTAACCCAGAACTATCAGAGGCAGAGGATCTCTCTTTTGCCTGTCGATGACAACAACTGCATGTAAGTTGTTCGTCTACATCATAATAATGATATGTCTGCATAGCATTTAGTCTTCATTTTGGCAGATGAAATCATGCTTATTTCTGAAGATGAACTCATGTTTTAGCTCCTTTTTTCTTCTTCTCTGGAACCAGGCAACAACCCATACTGTACTGGCGGAAGGTAGCCCAACAGCTAAGGATTTGGACCTATGGCCGAAAGGTGGCCTTGTTCGAATCCCAGGCTGGGCGCTGGAAAAAAACGGGTGTAATTGATTTGACAAGGCCCCTAACCTCATAACATGCTCTCCATCCAGGGGCACTGCACTGCAGTTTGAACCTGTGCTTGTCTTAACTGTATGTGTGAGTTCTGCTGTTTGGGCGGGTTGAGAACAGAGCAGAAGCCACATTTTTGTTGTTCGCTGGAACTAATGGACAAATCAAAGAGATGACTCCCTGGCCACTAGTGCACATTTCTAAACTATATTGAAAATACATTTGAAAAACTGTTTAATAAATAATTATTTAAAAAGGAAATACTATTTAATAGTAGTAGCCATAATTCATAAATGGCACCATGCAGGGTTCTATATTGAACCATTTTGGTTCAGTGAAGAAGAACCTCTAGGGTTCTGATAAAAATAACCCTTTAAAAGGTTTCTATATAGATTTTGTAGGGGTTCCATATACAGTGCATTCAGAAAGTATTCAGACCACTTGACTTTTTCCACATTTTTACGTTACAGCCTTATTCTAAAATTGAAAAAATAAAATAAAATCCTCATCAATCTACACACCCCAAAATGACAAAGCAAAAATTGTTTAGTACATTTTTTTTTACATTTCTGCAAATTTATTAATACAATTTTACATTTACATAAGTATTCAGACCCTTTACTCAGTACTTTGTTGAAGCACCTTTGGCAGCGATTATAGCCTCGAGTATTCTTGGGTATGACGATACAAGCTAGGCACACCTGAATTTAGGGGTTCTCCCATTCTCTCAAGCTCTGTCAGGATGCATGGGGAGCATCTGTAACAGAGACGCTGAGAGTCGAGAAGCAGGTGCAGGTGAAACGTTTTATAAAACAACAAACATGGAATGAGACAACATAACAGTAGCGTCTACACATAACACAAGAACAATACTGACTGGGGAAAGAAGCTAAGAGACTGCCAAATACAGGGGAGGTTATACGTGAGGTAATGGAGTCCAGGTGTGCCTCATGATGATGTGCAGGTGCGCGTAATGATTGATGCCAGTTGTAAGTAATGATGAATCCCAGAACCGGTGGTTAGTATACCAGCGACATCGAATGCCAGAGGGGAGGAGCGGAAATAGACGTGACAGGGTTGCTGCACAGCTATTTTCAGGTCTCTCCAGAGATGTTCGATCAGGTTCAAGTCCAGGCTCTGGCTGGGCAACTCAAGGACATTCAGAGACTTGTCCTGAAGCCACACCTGCATTGTCTTGACTGGTTGCTTAAGGTCATTGTCCTGTTAGAAGGTGAGGTTCTGAGCACTCTGGATTAGGTTTTCATCAAGGATGTCTCTGTACTTTGCTTCATTCAGCTTTCCACCGATCCTGACTAGTCTCCCAGTCCTTGTTGCTGAAAAACATCCTCACAGCAAGCTGCCACCACCATGCTTCACCATGCTTCAACCTGGTTGGTGTCAGGTTTCTTCCAGACATGATGCTTGGCCATCAGGCCAAAGAGTTCTATCTTGTTTTCAAGAGAGTTCTTTAAGAGCCTTTAGGCAAACTCAATGCAGCTGTCATGTGCCTTTTACTGAGGAGTGGCTTCCATCTGGCCACTTTACTATAAAGGCCTAATTGGTGGAGTGCTGCAGAGATGGTTGTTCTTCTGGAAGGTTCCCCCGTCTCCACATAGGGACTCTGGAGCTCTGCCCAAACATCAGCTGTGATGGCCATCGGCGTGGACACAGAAATAAAGGACGCCTTTATTAAATCCCTCAGTGTGAGCTGTCAGTCACAAAAGTATCACGCACACAAATGTGTGCACCCACACAAACATGCTTAGCCTAGTCCAGGTCACATCTAGAGGACTGTGTCCTGACAGTGCTAAAACAAACACTGATGTTTGTTTATTAGCCTACCCATTGTAATGGCAAAGGATTGGATACCTCCTTTAAAGGGACGGGAGGGATGGATGGACCAGTGTGTGGGAAGGGTGTGTATGTGTGCATGTGAGCCTGCATGTCTGTGTGTCGCTTTGGTCTGCTAGGGTTACTTTCTACAAGGAAAGAAAGGGATATTACCCTTTTCATATACCTTTCAGGGATAACTTCATGGAAGGATGCATTTTTAAAGTACTCAAACAGGGGTTTACACACATATTCTGCAGACATACATACCCCGCCTGCCCCTGACTCCTTGTTGTATCTCAACCCTGCCTATCTTAATAACACACAGGGCCAAAGCTATATTTAGGGATGGATAAACGACTGGAGGGGTGTGGGTCAAATCAAAGTTGCGGACAGTGAGGACAGAGCCTGACAGATTGGTTTGGGGGTGGATTGTGTGTGAATGTGTGCACGAGATAATTACATATGTACATTGTATGCACACACGTTACTTCACATGCACATTCCCCTTCCTTCCATCCCCCTTCCTCTGCCTGCATGTATCTCAACACCACCAGTAGTAGAAGGTGGGAGTGAATGTTCGTTGAGTATAATGTTGGGGTATTGACTCAGGTCCAAGGGTTTGACGCTAATGTAGCCAAGCCCCCCTTGCCACCCCTTCTCACCGTCACCTGGGATGTGGAGCGGCAGGCAACGTCCGCTCCCGAGGTAAACGCGATCTCACCATGCTACAGAACATGCTAGAGAACCACACGCTACGTAGGTGGAGGCATTCATTCCATTCAAGCCATTACAATGTGCCATCTTCCTGATTTTTCCCAACACCAGCCTCCACTGATTCCCATCTCAGCACTGCTGTACTCCATACGGAGAAGTAGGGAGCATGTAGGCCCCCTTGGAATGGATCTTCACATAATGACTATATCACAGCAAATTATAGACACTTTTAAACTTATATAAAGAGAAGTTAAAGTAATGTTAGACTTTTTCAGCAAGCTTAAAAGTGCTACCAAGTTCCTAATAGCTAAGATGTAGGTGGAAAGTACAAACCTAGCAAACGTAGGGCTAGCCGCTAGCTTACATATCATTAATTAACTACCAAGCTAGTTTGATGCAAAAAACATCTAAACTAATAGACATACACATGTTACTTAAAGGTCCAATGCAGCTGTTTTTATCTCAACATTAAATGATTTATGGGTAACAATTAAGTACGTTACTGTGACTATTATAATTAAAATGGTAAAAAAAAGAACAAAAAAAAGCAATTTCTCAAGCAAGGATTTTTCTAGGATTGGTCTGAGAGTGGTCTGAGTGAGGAGGTGAAAACTGAAAACTAGCTGTTGGCAGAGAGTTTGGAACTATCTTTTTTGGGGTGTCTATTAACTAATTTATCACCTGGGGATGCCAACAGACAGGCCAAAACTCCATCCCACCAAAACAGGCTGAAATTTCAGGCAGTCTTTTCAAACAGCTCTCAGGAAATGTTAGACTTGATTTCCCTAACGAAAAATGTATCATCCCCCACGAAATGTCAATTCATTGTAATTCACATAACAATTCACATTTCCTTTTGCTATAGGATTATTTTCCTGCTGTGTGAAACTGGCTAAAATTAAGCTACGGCATCTGTACTTATTCAAATACCCCACCTGCCGTTGTATGTAAACCACAGATCAACACGACTACAATAGATGAGTTCACAAACAGTATCAGAGCTAGATTGCATTCACCCTTTAGCATTCTTGTGTCTCAATGCTAATTGGGTTTAGCCACGGCTACATATGCACACTTGTTAGTTTGTTCTTGTTCAGGTTTGTTTTATTTTCCCCCCCCCCTCACCGGCAGCTGTTGAAAACCTGTAAAATACATTTCTGTGGGTTCACGTACAAAGCCAATTGAATAATATGAATAGGTAAGCAGCAATTATCAAGATATATTTTTGCACTCTACCCAGTGTGGTAGCTGGACTGACTTTGAAGCCTGGGAAAGAGGATATAAGATCTCCCACGCAAAACTGGTCAATGGTTAATGCAGCACCAGTGGGTCTCTTGCTTTTCAAATTAGCATGAGAAGCAGTGTTATTTTCATAATAATCATCCAGAGGCTGTAATGTGCATTTGAATACAATGAAATGCAACGCCATGATGCCCATTGTAAGAATATTTTGAAGATAAATACACAACGCAGAGGACTAATGGGAAAGAGGGAATTAACGATCAATGGAAATAGTGTTTTTTCTGTAATAGGGAATTTATGATCAATGGGCCAAAGATGGGAGGAATTTGTCTAGGCATTGAGCCTGAAACAGGATACTTGTTATTTGGCCATTGGCCCCGTTTTATTGCAATGAATTCTAATAGGTAAACCACAGGCTTTATAAAACTACATCCTGTCTCTTTGTTCTGTGGAGAGAATCACAGAGGACAGGGGAGAATGAACATCTACCTCTCAGCATAACATCTATGATTTTTCCTCTTTGAATAAATCTATTTTTCTCCCCCTGGTTTGCCTTGGGGTCTGTGTTATTGAAAAGTAACATCAACTGCTAACATCATGAATGGGGTGGACGGCAGAGAATGCATGGTACTCCAGGCTTCTAAATCAACGATTGCTTGGAGTAATCAAGATGATGACTTGTTTAAGAGTCATTCATTTTCAATTGGGGAATGACAATCCTCTCAAATTCTCCATATGATGATGAACTGAGCGGGAACATTTCCACCCCAGCAATTCGGTTTCCTGCATTCCTCGGTTTAAACTCGATTTTTAATGAGAGTTCAATTTCAACATGACGATGATTCCATAGCCCTTAACAGTGCTACTACAGCACCATTAAGATAATTCAAGCCCTTCTTGCATAATTTTTTTGTGAAATGCAACTTTCTTTCATTACCTTTGCAAAAAAATATATGGATTATCAAGATTTCTTATTACCCCGAGGCTTTGGCGAAGCGAGATGTTCACGGCGGCTTCACTTCCTTTTCAAGGTAATGAAAGAAAATCTGCGTCTGTTTATTAGGCCTTCCAGTCTCTAGGGTAGACAGATTCGACAAGAGAACGGAGCAGTCTTAAACAAAGAGATATAATGAGCAAACAGTGCTGATGGTGGGAACTATAACTCGGCATCAAGGCTCAGACAGAAGACAATTTAACACTGCATATTTTTCCTCGACTCTAATTCTAAATATGGCTTCGGTACGGAATGGAAGATTCAGTACCAAGTATTGTCTGATGTAAGAGATGTTCTTCTGTCGCCTACCTGGGTCGTGTTCTGTAGGGGGCATGATGTAGCGAGACGTTTTGTGATGGAAATGAAAATGTTTTTTTGTTCTTTAACTCAGCATAGACTGCTTATTATAGTGGTAAAAATACTAAAGAAAAGTACACACTGTTTGAGACAACGCCAGTTCAAAATACAAGAATCTGCAAGTTCCATCAGACAATTATATTTTTGGACAACGTTTCCACTCAGCGGTTTAAGCTGCTACTTTATAAGAATGACTCCAAATAATGATTCAAATATGGGCTTATGGTAGGATTGTGTTCAGAGGGGTCCACCTCTGAGCAACAAAAAAAACTAACCGTATCTCGTTTTCTCCGCCTTCAAAGTTCTCAGCGAATCTAACAAATTAATTGATCTGTTGACCTCATAATGCAATTGACAATAGCCATCACATACCCAGGTAATCACATCAAGCCATTTAAGACCCCAGTTGTCCTTGAAGATGGCCATTAGAAAAACAAACATGGCCATCATTGCCTGCATGGCCTTTCATGGTATTCCTCACATATAGAGAAGAGGGTTGGGATCTGCACCAAGGAAACTGATAATTGAGTCATGTTAGGCACTCCCACTCAAACCATATTAGAAAATATCAGAACGTTCAATTATACTCCATACTTGACCTTATAGTATCTGTCAGAAAATACATTGTGTCCCAACATCTTGAAAAAGCTTAGAGCACTAACCTTGACCAGTTCTTCCTAGGTTTCTTTTTCCCCATAAGATTGGACAAAGTAAGAAGAAAAAAACAATGCCCTTCTGGAAAGGTCAAAGCTGATTGGCTGGGGGTCAACTAATCACAGTCCACCAATAATACAGTATAGTCCATTATTGGAATCCTACAGAAGCAATCTACTGTTGGTAATTTCTTCACGTATTGTGACCCATTGGTGGCTGTACATTGGGGTGGTGGGAGGGCTAGATGGGTTGGGTAAAGGGCGATTACTAGTGCCTTGTCAAAAGCAATCATTCCGAATCGTTTCCTGTCACCCATCATCTACTCCTTGTACACATTCTCACACATACTGTACCTTCGAAATCAAGTAATCGTCAAGTAATAGTCACAGGTCTTTGCTTTTAGCATCATGGGACCTATTACAGAATAACTGTATTATTCGGAACTCTTATGGTTGGTTGCGTCGTACCGACAAATCAGAACCTTTTTTTCCCCAACCCACCAATTGGTTCTTGGTTGCAGTGCGAGCAAATCTGAGAAGAATGAGAATGAGAACTTAAAACTGATAATTGATGAAGTGTGGCTACGTGTTGACATTGTAGGAAATATAAGATAGCTGTGTGATATTTCCTCTGAGTGTTGGGTAAGAGGATATAACAATCCAAACGTGTGTATTTTCCAAGACAAGTGGTTAGTAAATAGACAATAGAATATAGGTTGAATTACATTTTACATGACAATTACCTGTTGTATTTAGACCTATTCGGATGGGATTAATATTACTATACAGAGCAGCATGTCTTGCCCTTCACTGTACTCAGAGGCATAATATCGACACGTGAATTTTTTGGGCCTCAAATTAATTTTCTTTAGACAATTTTGGTCTTTAATGCAGGGCCAACAGACAAGTTCCCTACTTTCTCTCTCTTCCACATGCCTCTTCTATTTTTGAGATAATTCTGCAATTATTTTGTTGTAATTTTGAGTAAAGCAGACATTTCCATATATTTTGGTTAGCTGCATGTGTGACATAACTCCACCTGTCCTATTTATGATATAATTAACAAAGATTACCCAGTCTTTTAATATTAGTTAAAAATAACGTTTTTTTAAAATCAATTAGTATATTTGAGTTTAGCCATAATATTTGTTGTGTCTTTTCTGCTGGATCTAACTAAAATTGCAACCAACTTTCTATGGCTTATTTTAAATATACCAATATTTTGGAGACGTTGTACTCTGAATCCAAGGAAAAAGGGCATTCTTGAAAATGGTGTGAGACATTCTTACTAATCTGCTAGAGAACCAGTTTAGATTTAAGTATAGCTTTTGTATGACTGAAGTTTTTAGTGAGAGCTCTAAGGCTTTAATATATAACCATTTCTGCCCTCCGAATTCATATTCATTACATAAATAGGCCCGTTTAATATTGTTTGGCTTGCCCTTTCAAATAAAAATGAATATTTTTTGCTCATATAATTTCAAACAAGTTGCTAGGTGTAGGCAAGGCCATAAGTAAATAGGTAAACTTAGATATGACTAAAGAGTTCATCAGGGTGATTTTTCCACAAATATACAGGTATTTTCCTTTAAACGGGAGAAAGATCTTATCTATTTTTGCTAACTTTCTATAGAAATTATAATTTCTTTCGAGATATGAAACCAGGTATGTACATTTCATCATCAGTCCATTTTATTGGTAATCTACATTGTAATTTAAATGTTGTATTCAGACCCCTTGACGTTTTCCACATTTTGTAACGTTTTATTCTAAAATATATTTTTAAAAAAATTTAACATCTATCTACACACAATACCCCATAATGACAAAGCGAAAACAGGTTTTGAGAAATGTTTGCAAATGTATAAAAAATAATTTACATAAGTATTCAGACCCTTTGATATGAGACTTGAAATTGTGCATCCAGCGACGCTCCCCATCCAACCTGACAAAACTTGAGAGATTCTGCAGTAGAATGGGAGAAACTCCCAAAATACAGGTGTGCCAAGTTTGTAGCATCATACCCATGAAGACTTGAGGCCGTAATCGCTGCCAAAGGTGCTTCAACAGAGGCTTTAATTGCATCATTGAGTTTCTCTCTAAATGGGCTGTTCATTATAGATGATTAATTTGAAAAAAATCCTTAAAATGAACTTCGGTTAGTGGAGATGGAGGAGACGGAAACAAAAACATATGCTTAAAGTACTTTGCTTCCTATTTCAAAATATTGTTTGGGGAACCATGGGTGACCATTTCATTTGTAACAAGTTTCAATCAATTCTTTTTGGTCGCATTTCTATGTTGAAGATTCAAAAATAATTTGGTGCATTTTTTACCCATATTCCATCCAGTTCTCTTTATTTTTTATAATATATTACACTTGATCTTTATTGAATAAGTACCTCCATTTCCTTTTGTTTTCCTCTAACGTATTCCGTGCCTCCACAGTATGTTTTTTTTATTGCTATCTATCTATCTGTACTGTTAGTCCCTCTATTTCCTTTCTTAATATGAATTATTTTGCCACAAATTGCTTTTGTTTTATATATGAGTATTGAATTGCATGGTCTCTAAAGGCACATTTAAAAGCATCCCATACAATAAGGGGATCTGCTGTACCTATGTCTGAAAAAGTCAGCTATACATTTTTCAGTACTAGTTAAAAACAAGTTCTCAGTCAATAGACTTTGATTACATGTTCAATATATTCACTCATTTGGAAATTCTGTAATTGTAAGATATATGTCAATTATTTGACTGTCTGACCGCATCCTGTCCCATATCAACACTTTAACTTTTGGTGCCAGTGAGAATGACATAAGAAAGTAGTCGAGACGACTAGCTTGATTGAGCCTTCGCCATGTATATCTTACTAGGTCAGGGTATTTAAGCCCCATATATTCACTAGTTCCAATATATCCATGATATTTGGGATATCCTTAAGTGCATGAGGGCAATTAGTTTGTTCGGTGATTTCCTGTATGGTTCAATGAGGTATTTATAACTGTATTATCATCTCCCACCATAATAATAGTATTGTATTGCTTGATAAATTATTATGTATATTTTCAAAGAAGCGTGGATCATCATTATTTGGAACATATAGATTAATGAGCCAAATCTGTTTGTGGTACAATAACATATTTAAAATAATCCATCTACCTTGAGGATCTGTTTGAACAATTTGCACATCAGGATCAAAATTATTGTAAATTAATACCATCACCCCTTTTAAGTTTCTTTGCCCATGGGAGAAGTATATTCAACCCCCCCCCCCCCTTTTCTCTACACATCTTAATCAAAAAATGTTGATTGAGTTTCCTGTAAACAATAGATATTATATTCCTTCTCCTTTAGCCAGGTAAATACTGATAATCTTTTGTATTATCTGCTAAGCCATTACAATTATAACTGTCTGTACTTAATTGATCAATTACCATAATGAGACAAGTTTCAGTTCTATATATCATCATTTATGTTTGTACTTAACATTAAAAAGTACCATAATGATTGAGTGTCTATTTAGCTATACCATGGTATTTGCATTGCTACTGAGTAAACCTCCAATTGTTCTCCACTATTTCATCAGCTTGAACATCCCCCATTCCAAGTTGGATTGTCGTCCCAGTGACTGGCAGACCACCCCTGTCCACCTGTATCCTAGGGCCTTTGAGAGATTGGGACCCATCCTTTAAAAAGAGCATGCAGAACAGAAGCAGATTAACTGCCAAAGGCATTTCCAACGCACTGTACTCGATTGGATTACAGTTATATATATTTTATATACACAGTGTCTTCGGAAAGTATTCAGACACCTTGACTTTTTCCACATTTTGACATGTTACAGCATTATTCTAAAATGGATTAAATAAAAAATGTTGCTCAGCAATCTACACACAATATCCCATAAAGACAAAGTGAATACGTTATGCAAAAACAGATATGCCAAATTTACATAAGTATCAGGACCCTTTGCTATGAGACTCAAAATTGAGCTCAAGTTTCCATTGATCATCCTTGATGTTTCTATAACTTGATTGGAGTCCACCTGTGGTAAATTCAATTGATTGGACATGGCACACAGCTGTCTATATAAGGTCTGAGAGTTGACAGAGCATATCAAAGCAAAAACCAACATAGGTTTTGATCTGAAGCCATTCTTTAAAATTTGCCATTGCAAATGCTTGTCGGCTTATGTAGCCAAATTGTATCCATGATCGTACGCTATCCATTTATGTTTTTTGTTCTCATTAATATATGAGAAGTAACCAATGATATCAGGCCATACCCGGCCATGATTACAGACACCGGTGTGTCTTTTGAAACGATATAAACGAGTCACCCCGCAGTGTTTGTCATTATACCCTGATGACGACAACTTGTCTGTCGTTTGGACATTCAATTTTTGCATCTGAGCTCCTAGAGTGTGCGGCTGTTCAAAGTGTTCAAATCCTCTAGCCAGCACCTCACCTAAATAGGTGTGCGTTTCTTTCGCCTTGAGAGCAAAAACCAAGCCATGAGGTCGAAGGAATTGTCCGTAGAGCTCCGAGACAGGATTGTCTTGAGGCACAGATCTGGGGAAGGGTACCAAAACATTTCTGTAGCATTGAAGGTCCCAAAGAACAAAGTGGTCTCCATCATTCTTAAATGGAAGAAGTTCGGAACCACCAAGACACTTCCTAGGGAGTTTCTCCCATTCTTCTGCAGAGAAGAATGGGAGAAACTCCCTAAAATACAGGTGTGCCAAGCTTGTAGCATCATACCCAAGAAAACTCTAGGCTGTAATCGCTGCCAAAGGTGCTTTAACAAAGTACTACGTAAAGGATCTGAGTACTTCATTTCAGGTTTTTTATGTAACTTTGCAAAAATGTATAAAAAATCTGTTTCTGCTTTTTAATTATGAGGTATTGTGTGTAGATTGATGATAGGAAAAAAACTATACTGAGCAATCGGGGGAGAATGGTCTTCGTCAGGGAGGTGACCAATAACCTGATGGTCACTCTGACAGAGCTCTAGAGTTCCTCTGTGGAGATGGGAGAACCTTCCAGAAGGACAACCATCTCTGCAGCACTCCACCAATCCGTCCTTTATGGAAGGGTGGCTAGACGGAAGACACTCCCAAGTAAAAGGCACATGACCGCCCGCTTGAAGTTTGTCAAAAGGCACCTAATGACTCTCAGACCTTGAGGAACAAGATTCTCTGGTCTGATGAAACCAAGCGTTTACCTCTTTGGCCTAAATGCTAAGCATCACATTTGGAGAAAATCTGGCACCATCCCTATGGTGAAGCATGGTGGTGGCAGCATCATGCTGTGGGCATGTTTTTAGTGGCAGGGACTGGGAGAGGATCGAGGCAAAGAAGAACGGAACAAAGTACAGAGAGATCCTTGATTAAAAACCAGGTCCAGAGCGCTCAGGGCCTCAGATTGGGGTGAAGGTTCACCTTCCAACAGGACAACAACCCTAAGCACACAGCCAAGACAATGCAGGAGTGGCTTCGGGACAAGTCTCTCAATGACCTTGAGTGACACAGCCAGAGCCCGGACTTGAACACGATCAAACATCTCTGGAAAGACCTGAAAATAGCTGTGCAGCAACGCTCCCCATCCAACCTGCCAGAGCTTGAGAGGATCTGCAGAGAAGAATGGGAAAAACTCCCTAAAATACAGGTGTGCCAAGCTTGCAGCATCATACCCAAGAAAACTCTAGGCTGTAATCGCTGCCAAAGGTGCTTTAACAAAGTACTACGTAAAGGGTCTGAGTACCTCATTTCAGTTTTTTTATGTAACTTTGCAAAAATGTATAAAAAATCTTTTTCTGCTTTTTAATTATGAGGTATTGTGTGTAGATTGATGATAGGAAAAAAACTATAGAATACATTTGAGAATAAGGCTGTAACCTAACAAAATGTTGAAAAAGTCAAAGGTCAAACCCTTTCAAAGGTCAAATGCTTAGGCACACAATATGTAAAAAGAAACATCCTCTCACTGTCATCTGCGTTTATTTTCAGCAAACGTAACATGTGTAACTATTTGTATGAATATAACAGGATTCAACAGCTGAGACATAAACTGAAAATCTGATCTACAGTCATGTGACTAAAATAAATGGAATAAATGTGTCCGTGAACAACGGGAGGGTCAAAATCAAAAGCAACAGTTAGTATCTGGTGTGGCCACCAGCTGCATTAAGTACTGCAGTGCATCTCATCCTCATGGACTGCACCAGAATTGCCAGTTCTTGCAGTGAGATGTTCTCAACACTTCCACCAAGGCACCTGCAAGTTCCCAGACATTTCTGGGGGGAATGACTCAATGGGATTGAGATCCGGGCTCTTCGCTGTCCATGGCAGAACACTGACATTCCTGTCTTGCAGGAATTCACGCACAGAATGAGCAGTATGGCTGGTGGTATTGTCATGCTGAAGGGTCATGTCAGGATGAGCCTTCAGGAAGGGTAGCACATGAGGGAAGAGGATGTCTTCCCTGTAACGCACAGAGTTGAGATTGCCTGCAATGACAACAAGCTCAATGCAATGATGCTGTGACACACTGCCCCAGATCATGATGGACCCTCCACCTCCAAATCGATTCTGCTCCAGAGTACAGGCCTCGGTGTAACGCTTCGACGATAAATGCGAATCCGACCTTCACCCCCGGTCAGACAAAACCACGACTCGTGGGTGGGTTTGTGCCCATAGGCGATGTGTAGCATTGTAGCATTGTCTTAGGCGTCTCACAGTACGGACATTGCAATTTATTGCCCTGGTCACATCTGCAGTCCTCATGCCTCCTTCTGACATGCCTAGGGCATGTTCATGCAGATGAGGAGGGACCCTGGGAATCTTTCTTTTGATCATTTTCAGAGCCAGTTGAAAGGCCTCTTCAGTGTCCTAAGTTTTCAAAACTGTGACCTTAATTGCCTACCTTCTGTAAGCTGTGAGTGTCTTAACGACCGTTCCACAGGTGCATGTTCATTTATTGATTTATGGTTCATTGAACAGGCATGGGAAACAGTGTTTAAACTCTTTACAATGAAGATCTGTGAAGTTATTTGGATTTTTACGCAGCTGACAGTTAGAGGATATATATACAGTGGGGCAAAAAGTATTTAGTCAGCCACCAATTGTGCAAGTTCTCCCCCTTAAAAAGATGAGAGAGGCCTGTCATTTTCATCATAGGCACACTTCAACTATGACAGACAAAATGAAGAAAAAAAATCCAGAAAATCACATGGTAGAATTTTTTATGAATTTATTTGCAAATTATGGTGGAAAATAAGTATTTGGTCACCTACAAACAAGCAAGATTTCTGGCTCTCACAGACCTGTAACTTCTTCTTTAAGAGGCTCCTCTGTCCTCCACTCATTACCTGTATTAATGGCACCTGTTTGAACTTGTTATCAGTATAAAAGACACCTGTCCACAACCTCAAACAGTCACACTCCAAACTCCACTATGGCTAAAACCAAAGAGCTGTCAAAGGACACCAGAAACAAAATTGTAGACCTGCACCAGGCTGGGAAGACTGAATCTGCAATAGGCAAGCAGCTTGGTTTGAAGAAATCAACTGTGGGAGCAATTATTAGGAAATGGAAGACATACAAGACCACTGATAATCTCCCTTGATCTGGGGCTCCACGCAAGATCTCACCCCGTGGGGTCAAAATGATCACAAGAACGGTGAGCGAAAATCCCAGAACCACACGGGGGACCTAGTGAATGACCTGCAGAGAGCTGGGACCAAAGTAACAAAGCCTACCATCAGTAACACACTACGCCGCCAGGGACTCAAATCCTGCAGTGCCAGACTTGTCCCCCTGCTTAAGCCAGTACATGTCCAGGCCCGTCTGAAGTTTGCTAGAGAGCATTTGGGTGATCCAGAAGAAGATTGGGAGAATGTCATATGGTCAGATGAAACCAAAATAGAACTTTTTGGTAAAAACTCAACTCGTCGTGTTTGGAGGACAAAGAATGCTAGGTTGCATCCAAATAACACCATACCTACTGTGAAGCATGGGGGTGGAAACATCATGCTTTGGGGCTGTTTTTCTGCAAAGGGACCAGGACGACTGATCCGTGTAAAGGAAAGAATGAATGGGGCCATGTATCGTGAGATTTTGAGTGAAAACCTCCTTCCATCAGCAAGGGCATTGAAGATGAAACGTGGCTGGGTCTTTCAGCATGACAATGATCACAAACACACCGCCCGGGCAACGAAGGAGTGGCTTCGTAAGAAGCATTTCAAGGTCCTGGAGTGGCCTAGCCAGTCTCCAGATCTCAACCCCATAGAACATCTTTGGAGGGAGTTGAAAGTCCGTGTTGCCCAGCAACAGCCCCAAAACATCACTGCTCTAGAGGAGATCTGCATGGAGGAATGGGCCAAAATACCAGCAACAGTGTGTTGAAACCTTGTGAAGACTTCCAGAAAACGTTTAACCTTTGTCATTGCCAACAAAGGGTATATAACAAAGTATTGAGATAAACTTTTGTTATTGACCAAATACTTATTTTCCACCATAATTTGCAAATAAATGCATAAAAAAATCCTACAATGTGATTTTCTGGAAGTAGTTGAAGTGTACCTATGATGAAAATTACAGGCCACTCTCATCTTTTTAAGTGGGAGGACTTGCACAATTGGTGGCTGACTAAATACTTTTTTGCCCCACTGTATATATATCTTAATTTATTTCCACAGTCAATAATATGCGTAATAACGTTGGCAGGAATGGAATTGTAAAATTACATTTTTGGCAAGCAATTATTTTTTGGGCAAACAATTATCGTGATTCTTCCTGTATTGTCCCTAACATCTTTGTCCCCTAGCAACAGATGTGGGATACAGACACACACACACTCCCTACCCTTCCCCCACAAACAACCACAAGCTCAGATGTTCAACAGTTGTTCTATCCCCAAGCCCAACTCAAGAAAGGACTTTATGTGCGAATGCATACATAGTTGTAGCTGTTTGAGAAGGCATGCAAAATTGTGCAAGAATGGGGAGATTTGATTAATAACCTCTACAGGATCAGTGTCCCTAAATCAGGACAGTTGTTGTTCATTATGCAATAATATGGCTAGAATGATGTTGTAAACAACAGCCAACTTTGCAGGTCTATGGGCAGAAAGCTTCAATTCTTGTTAATCTAACTGCCATGTCCAATTTACAGTAGCTATTACAGTGAAAGAATACCATGCTATTGTTTGAGGATAGTGCTCAACAACAAAACACTTTTATCACAGCAACTGGTTTGATACATTCACCTCTGAAGGTAAATAATGTACTTACATTCAGTAATCATGCTCTGATTTGTCATCCTGAGGGTCCCAGAGATAAAATGTAGCTTAGTTTTGTTTGATAAAAATCTATTTTTATATTTAAATGTAGGAACTGGCTTTGGCTCCTCACCCACCCCGCCCAGCCATCTAGATGTGTGAAAGTTAGTGTATTTCCTGTTGGGAAGCTAATGATCCATCATGTATGATATTCCTGTGAGTGTGTGAACATGTATTTTTATTACCATAGCATTTTTGTACGTTCTCTATAGTTATGTACTTGAAAATGTATCAATTGACCAATTCGGCACATTTGGGTAAACTCGTGAAAGACACCTGGCAGACTTGATACCAAATACTGTGTCGTGATGTAATTCTTCAATGGCTTAGTCTGAAACTTTGCACACACACTGCTGCCATATTGTGGACAACATCTAAATTACATCTAGAATCCTACGTCTGGCCTTGCTCTTGCATTTCAAAGATGATGCAAAAAAAATTGAAAACATGTTTTGTTTTTCTGTATTATCTTTGTATTTTGTGTTTGTATGATCTAATGTGTTATATTCTCTTATATTAATTTCACATTTCCACGAACTTCAGAGTGTTCCCTTTCAAATGGTACCAAGAATATGCATATCCTTGCTTCAGGTCCTGAGCTACAGGCAGTTAGATTTGGGTATGTCATTTTAGGCGGAAATTGAAAAAATGTGTCCGATCCTTTTAACCAATATCAAGTCCTAGCTGATGGCGCTCAGATACACCACCCTATCCTGAAAGACACAAACGCTGGTCCCCCGTTGTGACCATATTCCCAAGCATCTCTGTGCAGTCAGACCTTTTGATTATTTTGTGCCACCAGGAACACAATTTGCCCCCTCTCTGATTGTCCGAGTGTGACCCCCTCCCCATGGGTTACTGCAGCTAGTGTTGCCAGCACTGCCACTGCCTGCGTGGGGGCACCGCACCGGAATCGCCACCAGCTAGGTACAATGTCATCAAGGTTCTCATTAGCAGCTTTGAGAAATTCCTTGTAAATTATGCTCACCCATCCGGGGGCTTTGGCTTTGTTGGACCAACCCTCAGAATCTTGAGGGGGCAGTTCTGCTTTAGTGGGTCTCTGACCGAGTTTATGTTTCTGTCTTGGCTGCATATAAACTACTTGCAGTAGGCCTATAAAACAGATAAAGAATTTAAAAATGTTGTCTTGCCCACTCACCCTCTGAATAGCACACATGCACAATCCATGTCTCAAGTCTAGAACATTCTTCTAATACCTGTCTCCTCCCCTTCATCTACACTGATTGAAGTGGATTTACAGGTGACATCAATACGGGATCACCTGGGCAGTCTATGCCATGGAAAGAGCAGGTATCCTAATGTTTTGTACACTCATGTACAGTATATACTTTACCTTTCAAACGTTTGTGGTCACTTAGAAATGTCCTTGTTTTTGAAAGAAAAGCACATTTTTTGTCCATTTAAAATAACAACAAATTGATCAGAAATACAGATGTTACAGACAGGACTAACCCTAGAATTGTAGATTTTTTTTAATTCAGAATTTACCGTTAAAAGAGACCTGGAGGCTGTTCTAGGAGTGAAGATATTTCAACTTGTCTAAGGTTCGGAAAAAGTCTAAATAATAATGCAATTCAATAAAAAAAAACATGAACTGTTTGCAGACATTGAATTATCTGACGTATTTGGTGATTTCAGTTATTGGCTAAATGAATCTGCAGGTAACTAACCAATCAGGTTCAATGGTAGCTAGCAAACATTAGGCTATAAATATCCATGCAAATGGCTCTGAGATACGAATAAAATAACTACACAGATCATACACATAATGTTAGCTAGCAAGCCAGCCAAATAACATTAGCTAGCTAGCTAACAGTACACTTTAACTTGAAATGAAAATTACTTTCTGACCAAATTAGAAACGTGTCATCTGAAAATGTAGCCAGCTAAACGCTTATCCGTAGACATGGACGGACAGTTCTCACTTTCTGTGCCATGCCCTGGCCATAGAGAGGCTTTTATTCTCTATTTTGGTTAGGCCAGGGTGTGACTAGGGGGTGCATTCTATGTTCTTGTTTCTATGATTTTGTATTTCTTTGTTTTTGGCCGGGTATGGTTCTCAATCAGGGACAGCTGTCGATCATTGTTAGCTTTTGCCCACATGGGTTTTGTCGGTAGTTGTTTTCTGTATTGTTAGTTTCCTTACAGAACTGTTCGTTTTCCTCTTTGTTATTTTTTGTTCTAGTGTTCTGATTTTAATAAAATATCTCACGCTGCGTCTTGGTCCAGTCATTCACAGGAAGAGGATCGTTAGACTCTGTCACGGATGCCATGGTTGCCCTAAGTTTGAAGATCCGGAGACAGGTGTTTAATACAACAGCCTTCTGTGTGTTCTCTTTTCAACTCCCTCTGCATATATTACAAGAAAACGCCAGAATTTTAGCTGTCATACTCCTTAGCTATCATACTCTAATTCCACTGATTTCAAAACTTGGTTCCCCAGAAAGTGGAGAGCAACACTTATGCAGTTCTACTTTGGGATATCTTTCAAAAAAGTCACTTTAAAAAGGATTACCAACACATACTGACCAGCTCATGTTATAGGCAGAAGCGTGCTATATGGCAGACCAATCCAGACCAATCTAATTTTGAATAATTGGTTGGTCACAGATACCTTAAAAATAAGGTAGGGGTGTGGATCAGAAAACAAGTCAGTATCTGGTGTGACCACCATTTTCCTCATGCAGCGCGACACATCTCCAGCACATAGAGTTGATCAGGCTATTGATTGTGGCCTGTGGAATATTGTCCCACTCCTCTTCAATGAATGTGTAAATTTGCTGGATATTGGTGGGATTTGGAACACACTATTGTACACGTTGATCCAGATAATCTCAAACATGTTTGGTGAGTATGCAGGCCATGGAAGAACTGGGCCATTTTCAGCTTCCAGGGAATTGTGCACAGTGACATGGGGGCATGCATTATCGTGCTGAAACATGAGGCGGCGGATGAATGGCACAACAATGGGCCTCAGGATCTCATCACGGTATGTCTGTGCTTTCAAATTGCCATCGATAAAATGCAATTGTGTTCTTTGCCTGTAGCTTATGCCTGCCCAAACCATAACCCCACCGCCACCATGGGGCACTCAGTTCACAATGTTGACATAAGCAAACTTCTCGTCTGCCATTTGTCCTGTACCTGGGATTAATCCATGAAAAGCACACATGCTCTCCAGCGTGCCAGTGACATCGAAGGTGAGAAATTATTCACTGCAGTCAGATCGAGGCCCTGGTGAGGACAACAAGCACGTTAGAGGCAGTTTCAGACAGAAATTCTTTGGTTGTGCAAACCCACAGTTTCATGGGCTGGCGTGGTTACACGTGGTCTGCTGTTGTGAGGCTGGTTGGATGCACTATCTGGCAACAGCTCTGGTTGGCATTCCTGCAGTCAGCATGCCAATTGCATGCTCCTCAACTTGAGACATCTGTGGCATTATGTTATGTGACAAAACTGCAAATTTTAGAATGACCTTTTATTGTCCCCAGCACAAGGTGAACCTGTGTAATGATCATGCTGTTTAATCAGCTTCTTGATATGCCACACCTGTCAGGTGGATGGATTATCTTGGCAAAGTAGAAATGCTTACTAACAGGGTGCTTACTAACAAATTTGTGCACAAAATGAGAGAAGTAAGCTTTTTGTTTGTATGGAAAAATTCTGGGATCTTTTATCTCCCCAGTAAAACTAATCCTGTCCGAACAGGGCTTTGACAATTACCGGACTTCAATTTATGTTCCTAATTACTTCTTCAAAACTACACACAGTTGGTCTGTTTTTAAACTCACTTTGTGGATATGCCAATCTAATATAGGCTGTTTTCATTTTCAACATGTGAAAAGTGCCTTAGACATTCTTCGAGACATGAGGAAGTACAGTCGTGAGAGAGAAGACAAGAGGCATGAAGGCTGAAACTCTGGGGAACTGAACTCTGTAGAGCTGAACTTTGCTTGACTGTAATACATTAATACAAAGTCATATTCAACACTACTTAGAGGTTTTTGTGCTTGTGGGGAACAGTGCCATGGCCTTTCGAAAAACAAAGAATGTGAAAGCCCTCATTGTCTGCTCAGCTCGTTGCTACTGGACAGAAAATTAGGCGAGGCATCGGAATCTGCATGTTAGCCACACTAATTGCCTCCTCCCAAACACAGGGACTTGAATGATTTGGAGTGGATTAGAAGTCTTGTTACAGATCATATAGCCAACCTATTATTAAATGAGGATTGGCCACTATGGCAGAGTTCCCAGACCGTTATAAGCAGAGTGCGCTGCCAGGCTTGGTGCCAGTTTGATAATATTGTTTGGTATGGGAACACTAGCGAGTGCACATTATATGCAGCACATTCATTTAAATCCCAGCGTATGATTCTGTTGTGATTGTGGTGTTGATACGCTTCTATAGTGGTGATAAGTCAGAATGATGTTGCTTGTTTTGCCCAGATATTCCCCCCAAGGTGTACCTGTGTAATGTTTATCACGGTGGGCAATCTATTCTGAAAGTTGGCTGGCATTGCTGGTTGCCTGAGTACTTAATTCCAAGTCACAAGTAAGGTCCGTCTTTATGGGTGTGAATTGTTGTATGCTCAAAACAACTCATTTGCCACTGGATTTTTCCAGTCATTTTTTTGGAGAAGTACCATGTTGTTATTTAACCTTTATTTAACCAGGTAAAACCCATTGAGGTCAAGAACCTCTTTTGCGAGGGCGACCTGGCAAGAAGGCAAAACAAGGAAACAGCAGCGTGTCCAGAAAACACTACAGAAAATACAGAATACACACAAAAGACAAAGTGTCACAATTGAAGATTAGAAACAACTGCAGTTATCACAAACAGTGTTGTCGATCTGAGTCTTAAAAACAGGCAAAGACACTAACTGCCCTAACTTTAAAATCTTCTGAAGCATGTTCCAGGATGAAGGGGCTTTATGGGAAAAATATTGTTTCCCCATCTCAGTTCTAGCCTTAAGAACAGACAAGGACAGCAGCGACTGTGAACGAAGACTGTATTGAGTGACTGATCTGGTCAGTGAAGAACAGATATACAAAGGGAGTTGTCCCATCCAGCCTCCTGGTGGAGAGAGAGGTCCAATGCACCATAGCATACAGATCACAGTGATGGGTGAGGGGTCGAGCATTTGTAATGAATCTTAAAGCACCATGATACACTGTGTCCAGAGTTTAAGGTACTTGCTGAGGCAAATAGACAATATCACCATAATCCAGCACTGATTAAAAGAGTGCTTTGAACAAGCTATTTTCTGACTAACATTGAAATGCAAGATTTATTCCTGAAATAGAAACCCAATTTCAACTTGGTCAAGTTTCTTGGTCAAGGTACCAATGTGCTGTTTAAAATTCAGCTTTTCATCTAACCAAATCCCAAGATACTTATAGGAGGTGACCCTATCAATTTGTTTCGCCTGTTATAGTTCAAATCTGCATCTGTTAACTTTCAGGGAAGAGAAAACCATAAACTGTTTTCCTTTCATTAACACAAGTTTCAATTGGAAAAGCTGCCTTTGAATAACAAAGGTCAACTGTAAGTCCAGAAAAGCCTTCTCAATATTAGATGCGCTAGAATAAATAATTGTGTCATCAGCATACAGATGGAGATTTGCATAGTCAACGGTCTATGCAAATCAAATATATCATTCATATACCGTGTAAAAAGGATCTGACCTAAAATTGAGCCCTGGGGAACTACTTTTGTAAGCCCTTTGAATCTCAGATTTTGTCACGACTTCCGCCGGAGTCGGTCCCTCTCCTTGTTCGGGTGGCGTTCAGCGGTTGACGTCACCGGCCTTCTAGCCACCGGCGATCCACTTTTCATTTTCCATTTGTTCTGTCTTTGTCTTACACACCTGGCTTCACTTGCCTAATTACTTGTTTATTATTTAACCCTCTGTTCCCCATGTTGTGTTTGTGAGTGATTGTTCTTTGTACATCGGTCTGTATTTTGTGGACTCGCAATGTTGCTTTGTATTTTTGGAATTTTTAGAAAAGTATGTTGATTACTCATATCTGCTGTCCTGCGCCTGACTCTCTACACCAGCTCCACATAGGACATTTTACAGAGTTCATACCCTCCTGAGCTACACACTGTGTTCTGTCAGAAAGGTAGTTTTGGGACCAATCCAATGCATCAACACTTAAACCTTTTTTTAGTATATATAACAACAGGGCATGGCTTCGAAATGTCAATAAAAAGTGAAAGTGATTTTTCTTGTCCTTGTTAGAATATCACTGACAACCTTACCTACAACCTTACTTACAGCAGTAATTGTACTACGCTTGGCTCTAAAACCCGACTTGGAGTTGAGAGAAAAGTGAGTTATTATAAAAGAAAGTCTTTGAACTGTGAGTCCACCAGGTTTTCCAAAACTTTGGCCAGCGCAGACAGTTTAGATACGGGGCAATAGTTCTCCAACTGGGACAGATCTACACCTTTATGTGAAGGCGTGACATAGGCTGCTTTCCAGACGTTTGGAATGGTATTACTCGTCAATTAAAGATTTAATATATGAAGGAGAGGGGCAGCAATAATCTCTCTCTCTCTTTTGAAAATATGTCTTTAATTCATCCGGGCCAGCTGCTTTCTTAATATCAATAGATTTGAGTTACTTTACAACATCTGAAAGCTCAATCTCGGTAAAATAAAATAGATGAGCCGTAGGCCGGCACGCGGCAGTTTCCTTCACAGCCTCATTCGAGATGTTCGGAAGGAGTTCATTATCAAATAAATGGCCAGCTTTAGCAAAATGCTCATTAAACATGTCAAGCAGTTTATTCTTGTCAGTCTCATCCATTGAATTTGAGGTCAATTTCAGTGGAAGACCAGAGGAGTTAGTGTTCATGGATTTAATGGTTTTCCATAATTTTGTCGGGTTATTGAGGTTTGCCTTTGTAGATTCGTAATAGAATCTAGATTTGCATTTTTGTATTAACAAGGTGCACTTATTTCTCAGTGCCCTGAATAACTGCCACTCAGCCTGGAAATGACCCTTTCTGGCCCATTGTGTATTTCTGGATCCAATCAGATAATTCCCCTGTAAACCAGGGGTCGTCTACCTCTTACCGGGTACTTTTTGAAAGGGGCGTGTTTATCACAGATAGTAGAAAACATAGAATGAAAATAGAATGCCTCTTCGATATCTGGAATAAGTGCAATCGTATCCCAGTTGCATGCATACAATTCATGCAGGAATGCCTGCTCACAGAACTATATAAAATGTTGTTTGACTATGAACCGAGGGGGCGCTTTGGGGATTTTGATGTCTCTAATGCAAGCAACTGCACAAGGATCACTTACATCATTAGCAAAAATACCAACAGGCGAGTATTTATGCGGATTGTTTGTTGGAATGACATCAATAAATGTTGACTTACAGATGTATTTGGGATTGATTCTTGTGACTGCATGTATAATTAAATGTATTGCACAGTCCTCTTATGTTCTCAGCGTTTGGAGATAACCAATCCCAATTTAAATTGAGCATCAGTTCAGCCAGAGAATCCAGGGATTCTACTTTTGCAGATGGAGGTCTATAACATCCTATCAAATCTAAGTTCACAGCTTTCGATAACTGCAGCTCAATGCTAAAAACTCAAACTGTTTTGGTTTAGATAAAGACCGTAGTTCAGTAGCCACATATGTCTTTAATATACGTAGATGGCTATACCTTCCATCTTTACTTTTTAAAAAACAAAAATACACATTTTAACCACTGAATCCAACAATTCACTGAAACAAAAAGAAAACAAATTAAAATATGTCAGTCTTTTGAAACCTTAAATTCCCCAAACATGTTCAGCTGTAGCCTACAGGTCTAGTAGAATTAGAAAGAAAGTGTGTGCACAAGCATTGTTGCCTTAGTTAGAGCATTCAGCGCGTTCAACAGCCGCTGCAGGAATATACTAATAGGGATTCCGCACAGTGTGTGGTTCTGGTCAATGCACCCAGTCACCTTGCAGTAGACTACTGCACAGTGAGGCAGAGCAGGCCCAGTAGTAGACCGGCCAATCACCGGTGGCTCGGGCCCAGTATACCGGCCAATCATGGCAGGGGTATCCTGGGCTAGGAAGCCCAGCGCATCTAGATGTTATGTCACAGCACAGATACCAACCTCAAGGCGCAATGGCCCAATGTGTCCAGACCGGCAGTCACAGCACAGATGTATCCTCTCTGGCTTTAAGGGAGGGAACCACACTTGAAACAAACAAACAAACAGTGTAACACAACACGCTCAGCAAAACTGCCCTGCCGCCATCTTGGATGTTTATGAATCTGAGTTTGGCAGATGCCATGTATAATATAGTAACAAAAATGTCTTTCAACTAATGTACCATACTTGAACATGTTTCCCCTTTAATATCCATGCCGTATGGTGCCAAGAGGGATCATGGTTCTAAGCCCACATTCCACTCCATAAAGTGTGTGTGTGGAGGGGGTGTGCTCCTGTGTGTGTGGAGGAGTATGCCATAGAGGAAGTGCCTCACAGGGCTAAAGGATGGAGGTAATACAGAACACACAGCATGAGACTCAGCCATGTTCCCCCAGAGAAGTAGTACCACTAGAGTGGAAGAGCTAAACCAACTTTCCTTGAGTGCTGGCAAATTGTGGAGATGGCACCCTGGTGACGAGTTCTCAGACTAATACAATCCTATTCTGTCAGTCTTCACAGCCTGGCAGCCACAGTCCAGTCACCGCCACAGCCCAGCAAACACAGTGGCAACTACACTGAACAAAAATAGAATTGGGATGCTCTGGAAGGACGTGCAAGACAGCGTGTTCCAGTTCCCCCAAATATCCAACAAGGAGATGTGTTGTGCTGCATGAGGCAAGAGAAGTTCACACCAGATAATGACTGGTTATCTGATCCATACCCCTACCTTTTTTAAGGTATCTAACTGTGACCCACAGATGCATATCAGTCTTCCCAGTCATGTGAAATCCATAAATTAGGGCCTAATTTATTTACTTCCATTGACTGTGACTCAGTAAAATCTTTGAAATTGCTGCATGTTGCGTTTATATTTTTGTTCAGTGTAGTTTAAGGTCTGGGTGAGATAAAAAATGAAAGTAAAGTAAATGCTTTACTCTATAACCCCCTAGAGTCTAAGTAACATAATACAAAAATCCTCATCAATCTGTCAGTTTGTTGGTGATATCTTATTTTTTGCATTGGATGCGTCTCAATCGACAGCATCCGCTGATGTCGCACTTCCAGGTCTACGGTGAAAGGTGGCAGAGCGAGAGCTGTGTGTCAGACCATGAGACATCCCAAAAATCCATTCTCATGAAAACGTATGTAGCATACAAATGGTTTGACCTTCAAACTATTATTTACACTCTATGGAACTCCCACAAGCGTCACGCGACTCTTCTGAAATCGGTACCGTCGATGTGCCAACTTCTGTTTGTAGCGTCCAAACCATTTGGGATACAAACTGTGGCCCCACTGTGGAAGTGTGAGAGTCTTACAAACACGATGGTGATCTCCGTTTGCTCGACGACACCCACGTGTCACAAGAGTCGTCTGAAGGTGAAGGTAGTTGTGTGAAGGTAGTTTTGTGTCTACCCAAAAATGGGGTTAAATCGGTGTAATTTGTTTTTACATATTTCCTGAGCTTTCTTTTATCTCCTAGATAGAGGACAAACACTTCAAAATTTTGTTTGTTATTTGTTTTACTGTCTACCATTTATGAATGTGTTATTCAATGAGTTTCTCTGGGCTATAGTAGTAAAGGCCAAATTCAATATTTTTTTCAAACACTTAAATATTTTCCTTTGATACCTAAAGGGATCCTAAAATTCCAAATCAAATAGCAAAATAATCGATAGTATGACCATCATAAAACAATTCCATATATCAGCTTAATAACCCCCCCCCCCCAGACTTTTAAGAAACAACTTTCTTCAGCTGGTCCCAATTCACCACCTAACCCTCCCCCTTGGCCCCAGTCATCTGTAAGGAGGAAGCTTCACTACTTAATACCTGTCCAGACCCTTGAGATTTGCAAACATCAAAGAATTAGTGCCAGGGCGAGCGGTAGGTAGTGAGTTGGGTCTGCTATCAAATCTTCACACTTTCTAAATAAAGAAAATATGCATTTTTCCTGCTTCAGGAGTTCATCTTCGCGCCATCTGACAAACATGTTGGAAGGGGTAGTAGTTGGTAGAGTTTGGTATGAGGGTTTTGGCGTGGATGATGTTCAGAGAGGCCAGCTTCCAGTTGTGGACCGGGGCTGGTCAGCTTCTAGTTGTGGACCGGGGCTGGTCAGCTTCCAGTTGTGGACCGGGGCTGGCCAGCTTCCAGTTGTGGACCGGGGCTGGTCAGCTTCCAGTTGTGGACCGGGGCTGCAGGGTGACCTGCCATACAGTCTATTTGTTAGGCAGAAGTACAAAGCTGCTCTTGTTCAGAGTGACTTACAGTTCATTTTAAGATATCTGTTTCTCTCAACTAGCTATCAGTTAAATATAGAGGATACGAACATTCCATTTCAGCTAAACAATTACTTTTTTTTAAATTACATTTTATTACACAACTAAAATATATTCATAAAAATCTGAGAACAGTAATATTTTACACACACGTGAAGGTATCCATAAGCAATCATTTCTAATGAAAAAACATTGGTGGCTACAGTGTTTTGGAAAAAAACTCTTCACATATTGTCTGAAACACAGGTCATTTAGCACTGCTGCTACAAATGATAGATAAAGGGATTAAGAATTGTGCTTTTTTCTCTACTTTAAAGAGATAAAGGCTACTAAAAGGGTAACAACATGCATATACATATATAATCACACTGTGATATGGGTTCTTCTTCTAAATGGGTTCTTCTTTGAAAGCCAATCCGTTTCAGCAGACAGTCATCAATAATGGCACGTCTTAATCCACTCTGTCTTCAGCAGGCATCTGCTGGATTTCCAGAATCCTTTTGGATTACTGCTCAGCATATCGACAAACAGTATCACAGATACCGAGGGCTTACATCATTATGCATGACAAATGACCGGCGCTCAGTCGGTGCGACAGTTGGCTTTTCTTTCCAATTAGTGTTTACCAATGGCTTCCAGCTTGAGGCATTGAACATTAGGAATCTTTATTCCCCCTCATCCTGTGTCGTCACAGAAACAGAGAGGGACCCGAGAACTGGGAACTGTGGCTTGATTCATGAGGAGATAGCACCAAGATAAGTATATTGATACACTGACCTCTCGAGAGGATCAAGCCAATGCCCAATTCCCTATTCGCTATTACCCCAATCCCTAGTCATTGCCAAGGAAACTGGAAATGAAGATGAAAGGAAACTCGGTTTTCTAATTAAGAGACAACAGATAAGCAAGCCCTCCCGATGCTTGGGTATTCAAACAGCACCTGCCTATCTTAGAACATTTCAAGACGGCCATAATACAATGGCTGGTTAAATAGTAATTTTGCGTTTCGCCCCAGACACCAACACAGAGCATCTTATTTGTGCTTGAAGCGACTAGAATCATCTCGTTTGAAGCCGCAAGAACAAGCAAGTCAGAGGGTAATAAGATTTTCAGAGCCAAAACATTATTAGAGGATGGTTATCACACGTTTGCAAATGAAGACATGCGAAGTGACACATTTGCCACTCCCCAACAGCTCTCCCTAATGGTTGGGATGAACACCAACAACCCCAAAAACTTTTTTCCGACGGGGGAAGAGGGAAGCGGGAGAAAGCTGTTTGTTAGGATTTGAGAGAAAAAAACAATTGTGTGACTCATTCATACATTGAACCCATTTGTTGTGGAATTGGAGTCAACTGTCACTCTGGCAGAGAGGGAGATTGTTTAGAGCTATTGGCAGGCTGCTAAGAGCAATTCATCTCCCCCTAAAATGCCTGTGTAATCCGTCTAATGGATCCTGCCTATTCTCACCTGTGGCTGAAGGAGACTCATATGTGCTCATAGCAGGTATTCGGCAGTTACATTTACTCCAGGATGTACATACACTTGCTGTACGTTTCTCATTCACTAATATATGGGGACCCAAATACTATACACACTTCCTCAAGACCGATATCTGCATATGTTACACAAATACTGTATATGGAGACCCCCTACTATAAACACTTATTCAAGACTGATATTTACATATATTACACATACACTGTATGCCCTCATTCCTTAGGGATATGCTCAATACACAATTACTCAATACTAATATTTACATACACTTGCTGTATGTTGTCACGTCCTGACCTTAGTTCCCTTTTTATGTCTCTATTTTAGTTTGGTCAGGGCGTGAGTTGGGGTGGGCATTCTATGTTTTGTTCTAGGTTTGGTATAACTAGGTGTTAGGCCTGGTATGGTTCCCAATCAGAGGCAGCTGTCAATCGTTGTCTCTGATTGAGAACCATACTTAGGTAGCCTGTTTTGCCACTTTTGTTTGTGGGTGGTTATTTTCCGTTTCAGTGTTTGCACCATACGGGATTGTTTCGGTTTTCATTTATGCTCTTGTTCTTTTGTATTTAGTGTTCAGTGTATTAAAGTTAACATGGACATGTACCACGCTGCGCTTTGGTCTACTCCTTCTTCAACCAACAAAATTCGCTACATATGACCACGTTCACTAATACGGAAAGGGAAATAGGATACCTAGTCAGTTGCACAACTGAATGCATTGAATTGAAATATGTCTTCTGCATTTAACCCAACCCCTCTGAATCAGAGAGGTGCATGGGGCTGCCTTAATCGACGTCATCGGAGCCCAGGAAGCAGTTTGTTGGTTTGTTAACTGCCTTGCTCAAGGGCAGAACGGCAGATTTTTCGATTACTGGCCCAACACTCTTAACCACTAGGATATGTACATGCTATGCACACTTACTCAAAGCAGATCTAAAAATGATCTCCTCTGGAGACAGATGCTATGACGAAGGTCACTTCAGTCTACTCTGGTGTGTGTGTGTGTGTGTGTGTGTGTGTGTGTGTGTGTGTGTGTGTGTGTGTGTGTGTGTGTGTGTGTGTGTGTGTGTGTGTGTGTGTGTGTGTGTGTGTGTGTGTGTGTGTGTGTGTGTGTGTGTGTGTGTGTGTGTGTGTGTGTGTGTGTGTGTGGTCAGATGTAGGTGTGGGGTGAGTATGTACACTTACATCTGGCCAAACACACACACACCAGAGCAGAGATGTGTACTCGAGTCATGTGACTTGGACTCGAGTACTCCCCGAGTCGCAAATTTTGCGAGTTGAGACATGACTTGGCAAAAATAAAAATAGTTGCCACTCGACTTCGACTTGAGCATCTATGACTCATGACTTAACTTGGACTTGAGACAGCATGACTCGAGACTTAACTTGGACTTGATCTGTATGACTTGAGACTTAACTTGGACTTGATCTGTATGACTCCAAGAGATTTCTAAACAGCTTCTACCCCAAGCCATAAGACTCCTGAACGGCTAGTTAAATCGCTTCCCAGACTATTCACGCCCCCCCATCTCCACACCACTGCTACTCTCTGTTGTCGTCTTTGCATATTCACTTTAATAACTCTACCTACATGTACATATTACCTCAACTAACCGGTGCCCCCGCACATTGACTCTGTAAGAGTATCCCCCTGTAGATAGTTTCGCTATTGTTATTTTAATGCTGCTCTTTAATTACTTGTTACTTTTATCTCTTATCCGTATTTTTTTAAACTGCACTCTCGGTTACGGGCTCCTAAGTAACATTTCACTGTAAGGTCTACTACACCTGTTGTATTCGGCGCATGTGACTTTCCTCTCACAGCACCTTCTATTATTAGCCAACCAACCTCCACAGACCTCTCAACGCACATCTAGTTGGCAGGAAAACAACAACACTGGACTCAAATGGGGCATTTCCCGATGTCACTCAAACTGTGTCTGTCAACACTAGCAGAGAGGAAGAGGCCAAGCGAGAGGTTCCACTCCCATCAAAATCTGTCCACGGAATAAGCAGAACGATAAGCAGATCTCCTGCTATCCCGCCTTTGGGACGACTGCCATTGTTAAGGGCAAAGAGAAGACCATCTTGTCCTTATATACAGTATCTCTGACGCTAGTTCACCAATTCAAAGAGACGTTGATTGAGTCTGTCATCATCATGGCATCATCTGTGTCAATCCCAAAAATCGTTGCATTCGATTATGTGGTGCTGGAGGAGAAAAGAGTCCAAAACCAACGATGGAATTGCAACAACCTCAAACTTCAGCCATATGGTGGGTGACCCAAGGAATCCTCTCATCTTTTTATCAGACCATCTACCATCGACCGTCTACCGTGACAGAGACGTGGTCAGCTTGTGGCTTCTCGTCTTTGAGTTTTGGCTGACTGTTGTCGATCTTGGAGCTTATGGTTCTGCAACACACTGGGGTGTATTTTTCTATCAACCACTGACAACAAGTGACGAAAGCTCGTGTTCAACCATGGACAGGGGAATGTTGTAATCCACAAGTAGGTCTGACATTATGGAATTGGAGATAGCTTTATGCTGTGGATAGTTTGTGTTGTACAGTTGCACAGAGTGTGTCTCTATGAATTGGGAAATGTGAGGCTGCTGAGGGTCACTGTAGCTCGTCTTGCTCTTCTGGTATTATCAAAGCTATAAAATTCGTTTTTTATTTTTTATTTGCTAAATTGATATGATGTAGATAATCAACTCTCACCATAATTTTTTGTTGAATTCATGAATGAGCATAACGTTAAGGAAACTGATATTATTCAGTAGATAATTAATTATCTGTGTATTTACAAACTTTTTTAACATGACTTTTTTAACATTTAATAGTAGGCCTACACAGGGATGTTAAAAACAAAACAACAATCTAAATGTGCTGTCCACTTTGGACACAACTGGTAGGGGGGCCATTGCAAGCTAGCTAGCTCACACAGCAATCATTTAATTCTTACCTCTCTTTATGGGACTTAAACCCACTGGATTGAAATGGAGAATGAGGTCATACAACTGAAGTCCAATCTGTTGGCATGTAACCGCTTTACAGGATCACTGTCACAACCTGACCTTAGTGTTCTTTGTTCTCCTTGTTATTTTGGTTAGGTCAGGGTGTGACATGGGTGATGTATGTGTTTTGCCTTGTCTAGTGGTTTTGTATGTTTATGAGGCTGTTTCGTTTCTAGATGTTTATGTAAGTCTATGGTTGCCTAGATTGGTTCTCAATTAGAGGCAGGTGCTTATCGTTGTCTCTGATTGGGAACCATATTTAGGCAGCCATGTTCTTTGGGTATTTTGTGGGTGATTGTTTCCTGTGTTAGTGCCGCACGGGACTGTTTCGTTGCCAGTTCACTTTGTTGTTTTGTACTTGTGTTCATGTTGAGTTTTCATATTAAATACCATGGACACTTATCACGCCGCATATTGGTCCGATTCTTGTTTCACCTCTTCAGAGGCAGAGGAGGATATCTGCCGTGACAATCACAGACAGGGGAAAGAATATGCGAGCAGTTTGCGGGTATTTGTGATGAGTATGGGATCAAATGCAAGCTAGTTTACATAATACTTGACAATGCAGCTAACATGAAAAAGGCATTCACAGTGTGCTTCCCAAGTGAAGAGGAATAGGGTGTCTATAAAGATCACCACCTACATGACGTCTTGTTCTGGCAATGAAGATAAACATTCCTTCACTGTTCCGAGTGGCAAGGAGGATCTTGGATATGCCTGCATCAAGTGCTCCTGTGGCGCGTGTGTTCAGCCATGAGGGATTCCTACTGCAGCCCCATCGCTCACAAATGGGTGACAGACTCTTGGGCAATTTGACATTTTGCAAATGCAATGCACTATAAGAGATAGAGGAAAGTCATGATTATAATGTAGCATTAAAGTCCTTAGAAGACATGCAATGGCTACTCTGAAGTTTGCACTTGTTTTTGTTGTATAGTCATGGAAAAACAAAACCCAATTTTAGATTTTACTGGTCTATATTTTGTGCCTACAGTGGGTTTAAGTTCAAATTGTATTGAACACCTACATACAATGGCTGCTCTGAAGTCTGCACTTTTTGCATTTAGCTGGTTTACATTTTGTGTCTAAAGTAGGCATAAGTTGTGCCATTTGTATGGCCTTTCTTTCTTCTTAAAACATTTTTTTTTTTCCTCCCCAATTTTGATCTTGTCTCATCGCTGCAACTCCCCAACGGGCTCGGGAGGCGACGGTCAGGTCATTCGTCCTCCGAAACATGACCCGCCAAACCGCGCTACATAACACCCACCCGCTTAACCCGGAAGTCAGCCGCACCAATGTGTCGGAGGAAACCCCATTCACCTGCAGGCGCCTGGCCCGCCACAAGGAGTCGCTAGAGCGTGATGAGCCAAGTAAAGTCCCCCCGGTCAAACCCTAAAATACAAAAAACTTGAAGGTTAAGTCTAGAGACTTGCTTAGGACTTGAAAACTTGTGACTTGGTCACATCCCTGGAGGTAATTTCCTTTTCTTTAGGGGATCTATTTAGTGTAATGGATGGGGCAGAGCAATCAGCCTCCATATATAATCCCCCTCGCCTGTTATGAACAGAAACACACACATGCAGACACAGCAGCCATGTATCAAGCATACACAGACATACAAGGTATCAAGAATACACAGACATACAAGGTATCAAGCATACACAGACATACAAGGTATCAAGCATACACAGACATACAAGGTATCAAGCATACACAGACATACAAGGTAACAAGCATACACAAACATACAAGGTATCAATCATACACAGACATACAAGGTATCAAGCATACACAGACATACAAGGTATCAAGCATACATAGACATACAAGGTATCAAGCATACACAGACATACAAGGTATCAAGCATACACAGACATGGTATTACACAAGCTCTGATCTTTCTTGTTCTTTGTCTCTCTCACACACAGATTCATACACATGCATAGCCTCTCAGCTCTCTCACACATACACATTTCCTCTCACATATGCGTAGCCTCTCCCACACACACACACACAGCAGCCATGCGTATGCTTATCCACATGCTGCTACAAACACACAAACACAGCGCAGATGCACCTAAAGAGTAAAAACTTTTTTTATTACACATTTATGTAACGAGGCAGGTCGAGGCAGGCCTACCCCAGCCAAACCATCCCATTACCCGGACTATGCTGAGCCATTTGTGCAACGCCCTATGGGACTCCCAATCACGATGCATCCCAGGATAGATCCAGGGTGTCTGTAGTGACGCCTCTAGCACTGAGATGCAGTGCTTTAGATCGCTGCCAATCGGTAGCCCTAAATGAGACAGTGTGTCTGCTATGACTTACAGTGGAGGCTGTTGATATAAAGGTGTGTTTGTTTTCCAAGACCTGTCAGTGACCCTCTCTGCATGGCATTGTGCTTATGTACTCGTCACTGTGTATCCCTGGCTTTATCTCACACACACTTTCCTTTGAAACATTTAAAGAAAATTAGGTAGGCTCCTTTTTGTGTGTGTGTGTGGAACACTGTTTGTGCGTGTGTGTGCGTGCATGCGTGTGTGGGGGGGGGGGGGTACACTGTTTGTGTGTGTGTGTGGGACACTGTTTGTGTGTGTGTGTGGGACATTGTTTGTGTGTGTGTGTGGGACACTGTGTGTGTGTGTGTGTGTGTGTGTGTGTGTGTGTGTGTGTGTGTGTGTGTGTGTGGGACACTGTTTGTGTGTGTGTGTGTGTGGGACACTGTTTGTGTGTGTGTGGGACACTGTGTGTATGTGTGGGACACTGTGTGTGTGTGTGTGTGTATGTGTGGGACACTGTGTGTGTGTGGGGGGGGGGACACTGTGTGTGTGTGTGTGTGTGTATGGGATACTGTTTGTGTGTGTTTGTGTGTGTGTGTGTGTGGGATACTGTTTGTGTGTTTATGTGTGTGTGTGTGTGTGCGTGTGTGGGACACTGTGTGTGTGTGTGGGACACTGTATGTGTGTGTGGGACACTTTTTGTGTCTTTGGGACACTTTTTGTGTGTTTATGTGTGTGTGCGTGTGCGTGTGTGGGACACTGTTTGTGTGCGTGTGTGGGACACTGTTTGTGTGTGTGTGTGGGACACTGTTTGTGTGTGTGTGTGGGACACTGTTTGTGTGTGTGTGTGTGGGACACTGTTTGTGTGTGTGTGTGTGTGTGTGGGACACTGTGTGTGTGTATGTGTGGGACACTGTGTGTGTATGTGTGGGACACTGTGTGTGTGTGGGGGGGGGGGGGGACACTGTGTGTGTGTGTGGGGGGGGGGGGACACTGTGTGTGTGTGTGTGTGTGTGTGTGTGTGTGTGTGTGTGTGTGTGTGTGTGTGTGTGTGTGTGTGTGTGTGTGTGTGTGTGTGTGTGTGATACTGTTTGTGTGTGTGTGTGTGTGTGTGTGTTTATGTGTGTGTGTGGGATACTGTTTGTGTGTTTATGTGTGTGTGCGTGTGTGTGTGTGCGTGTGTGGGACACTGTGTGTGTGTGTGTGGGACACTTTTTGTGTGTTTATGTGTGTGTGTGTGTGCGTGTGTGGGACACTGTTTGTGTGCGTGTGTGGGACACTGTTTGTGTGTGTGTGTGTGGGACACTGTTTGTGTGTGTGTGTGGGACACTGTTTGTGTGTGTGTGTGAGAGAGAGTCTATGGAAGTGTGTGAGTTAGCCGATTAACTGGAGGGGGATGAAGGAACGGCTTCCTTATCATCAGCTAATTAAATCTATCATAGGACACAGGAGGACCTGACAGAACAAGATCCATTTTAATAAAACCCTTTCCTCTGTCATAAAGACATCTCAACAGCTGTCCCTTTTCTGAAGGTAATGTCCCAAATGGCACCCTGTTCCCTATATAGTGCAATACTTTTGACCTCAGCCCATAGGATTCCCATAGGGCTCTATTCTAAAGGAGTACACTATGTAGGGAATAGGGTGGCATTTTGGGGGCCATCTACAATATGTCTGTTATTTCAGCATCTCTCTTAAAATATTAATATCTCTCTTTTTTGACATTTCGCAATTGGAGATAGGCAGTTCGGGTTTTTTTTTCATGCTGTTTTGGAGAAGAAACGTAATAGGAAAATGATATAGTGACCCAGCTAACACATGGAACTTTTGCCTCTGGCTTAAAAACATAATTGATAGTTTTGTTGTTTAACTTCTTTGAGAAATTATCGGTGGCACTGTTAGTCCTTGCATCCACAACTCCATCTATGAATTTGAAACTTTTTTTGTGGTGAGACCACTGTTGACTGAGAACGAATGACGGATTTGGCTTTAAAGCCTGCAAGTATGTAATGCATTAGTATGTGGTTAGGATGCATTTTAAGACTTGTCATAAGCATGCTTTTATCAAGACAGTGTAAAGTAGTGAAGACAGAAATCACACTTTGGAAGCTTGAACTGCCAGCATCATACAATTATTGACAATACGCAAATCTCTGAAACAATTTTAAAACTCCTGAGCCGAACCAAGCTAAGCTGGCCTGGTTACACATACAATGTTTCGTAAGTGAAAATCCAGTTTGTAACTTCAAAGTGGAAATTACAAACTTCAGAAGCCTTTTTAAACCTCAAGTTTTATATTTCCTGCATTACAGGAAAGTTCTCCTGCAACAGGTGATCAAATTAATATCCTACATCTTCAGACTGGCAAACAGTTCTCTTCACGATCAAAGAACCCTGGCTGTGTCCCAAATGGCACTCGATTCCCTATATAGGCCCTGTTCAAAAGCAGTGCACTACATAGGGCAGTGCCGACCAAACTAGGATTTTGGCCCACGACTAAGTTTGGTTTGGCCAACCAGGACCTCTATGGATAACCACTATGAATAATAATATATATTTTTAGGAAGTCAGTCGAGTCTCAACTTACTGTTGAGAGATAGCATAGTAGGATACAAAACATGCAATTTTGAAATTTGGTAGTGCATCAGCATTTTTACTCAGTTTTACTCTGTCCGTCACTGAGAGTCGATCAATTAGCCCATGTTAGCTAACATTTTATAGATTGCTAGCTAGGTAAGTTAGTCTAGCCAGCTATCTAAACCGTGTAGTAATCATGCCCGATTCGCTGACAAGGAAACCAAGGCACGTGCCCATGGGCCCTGACCACCAGAGGGCTGCAATGGATTTTGTTAGTCACTCTCACTCAAATGTCATATGAACATGGCAGGGAATTTGCATTAAAACTGCAACATTTTCTCTTCATCCCATGGCAAAATGAGTAGAATCATTTTATCAAATTTTATCAAATTATTTTTAAAACAACATTTTCTCTCTGCTCCATGGAAACATTTGTAGAATTGAAGAAAATCTGCTTTAAAACTGCAACCTTTTCTCCACGCCCCATGTAAAACAAAACAAAAATTGCAGGACAATAACATTATACCTGTAAATGTTTCTCTCCGCTGCCAAGAGGGGGGCCACTCAAATGTTTTGCCTGCAATCAAATCTTTCTTAGGGCCCCCAAAATGCTAGAGGCCATGCACATATTCAAGTTATTAGCCTTACGCTACAATGGTCAAATGTAATAAATCTTTAGTACTGGTAATCAGAATGTGTAAGTTAGGTGTCAAGTTGTTTGGCTTTGATATGAAGTGTCATTTTATGATTACTTTCAAAAAAGCTATTATTCCAAGACTCTAAAAAGCTATTGTTTACCTTTAATATTTCTAAATAAATCATTTCAATTTCTTCAGCCAATGGCCCACCACTCAAATTATATTTTGGCCCACCAAGCCCAAAGGTTTGAGCACCCCTGACATAGGGAATAGGGTACCATTTGGGACAGTCACATTGTTTTCTTTCCCTGTAGATCAATCTCTATGTATGTCTGTACTCTCTACTCTTTCATTCCCTCTTCCTTTTCATATCCACAGTCCTGACGAATAGGATTGGTTTCATTCATCTGACAGTAATGATTATCCATTGTTACTGCGGACGTCTTTCTGTTCAGACGTCTTGAAGACATATGACGTGTTACCAGTGCCTCATCAAGCACGAGGGCCTACTAGTAGCTAGAAGTAGAGTATTTACATAAGTACATTATATACGACACTCTAATAAAAAAGGGTTCTAAAAGGGTTCTGCAGCATATGATAACCATTTTTGGTTCCAGGTAGAACTCTTTCAGGCCCCATGTAGAACCTTTAGAAGAAAGGGTTCTACATGGAACTCTATGGGGATGGCCGAAGAACCATTTTTAGTTCTAGATACACTGTAGCACCATTTCTTCTAAGAGTGTACTAAGATACATACAGTTGAAGTCGGAAGTTTACATACACCTGAGCCGAATACATTTAAACTAAGTTTTTCACAATTCCTGACATGTAATCCTAGCAAAAATGCCCTGTCTTAGGTCAGTTAGGATCACCACCTTATTTTAAGAATGTGAAATGTCAGAATAATAGTAGAGAGAATTATTTATTTCAGCTTTAATTTCTTTCATTACATTCCCAGTGGGTCAGAAGTTTACATACGCTCAATTAGTATTTGGTAGCATTGTCTTGAAATTGTTTAACTTGGGTCAAACATCTCGAGTAGTCTTCCACTTCTTCCCACAATAAGTTAGGTGAATTTTGGCCCATTCCTCATGACAGAGCTGGCGTAACTGAGTCAGGTTTGTAGGCCTCCTTCTATAGGATTGAGGTCAGGGCTTTGTGATGGCCACTCCAATACCTTGTTCTTAAGCCATTTTGCCACAACTTTGAAAGTATGCTTGGGGTCATTGTCCATTTGGAAGACCCATTTGAGACCAAGCTTAAACTTCCTGACTGATGTCTTGAGATGTTTCAATATATCCACATAATTTTCCTACCTCATGATACCATCGGTTTTGTGAAGTGCACCAGTCCCTCCTGCAACAAAGCAACACCACAACATGATGCTGCCACCACCGATCTTTGTCCCCATGTGCAGTTGCAAACAGTAGTATGGCTTTTTTATGTTGGTTTTGGAGCAGTGGCTTCTTCCTTACTGGGCGGCCTTTCAGGTTATGTCGATATAGGACTCGTTTTACTGGGATTATAGATGCCTTTGTACCGGTTTCCTCCAGCATCTTCACAAGGTCCTTTGCTGTTGTTCTGGGATTGATTTGCACTTTTTGCACCAAGTACGTTCATCTCTAGGAGACAGAACGTGTCTCCTTCCTGTGCGGTACGACGGCTACTTGGTCCCATGGTGTTTATAGTTGTGTACTATTGTTTGTACAGATGAACTTGGTACCTTCAGGCATTTGGAAAATGCTCCCAAGGATGAACCAGACTTGTGGAGGTCTACAATTTTGTTTCTGAGGTCTTGGCTGATATCTTTAGATTTTCCCATGATGTCAAGCAAAGAGGCACTGAGTTTAAAGGTAAGCCTTGTAATACATCCACAGGTACACCTCCAATTGTCTCAAATGATGTCAATTAGCCTATCAGAAGCTTTTAAAGCCATGACATCATTTTCTGGAATTTTCCAACCTGTTTAAAGGCACAGTCAACTTAGTGTATTTAAACTTCTGACCCACTGGAATTGTGATACAGTGAATTATAAGTGAAATGATCTGTCTGTAAACAATTGTTGGATAAATGACTTGTGTCCTGCACAAAGTAGATGTCCTAACCAACTTGCCAAAACTATAGTTTGTTAACAAGATGTTTCTGGAGTGGTTGAAAATGAGTTTTAATGACTCCAACCTAAGTGTATGTAAACCTACGACTTCAACTGTATGTAATACGTGGCGAGCGGAAATCATCCGGTATTTGATTATGATGATTTATTCACCGAGCAGCGGATACTCCGACAGAGCAAGACCACCTTTATTATGCATGTGACAGCGGACACCTCTCCACATTTGCAATATTCATGCAGGCTGAAAATGTATGGGTCAGTCATGAAATATGGGCGACTTAACAGTGTTCCAAACTCATTCCCCAAGAACGCCTTTTTCCTAATTGGATCCAGAGATCTTTTTTCCATCACACGCCCTCCTTCATCCCTCCTTTCCTCTTCCTCTCCTCTTTTCCCTCCGACTCTCCACTGTGTTCAGGAGCGAGTTGGGACACATGGGCAGGCAACAGA
This sequence comes from Oncorhynchus kisutch, assembly GCF_002021735.2. NCBI lineage: Eukaryota > Metazoa > Chordata > Actinopteri > Salmoniformes > Salmonidae > Oncorhynchus > Oncorhynchus kisutch. The sequence goes on along the minus strand of NC_034181.2, from coordinate 52,075,285 downwards.
GCTAATTGCATTAGCATCAATTTACTGGTGCGGCAGAGGACAGCTGTTTACGCCGATGTGATGACTCGGCAAGCAAACCAAAAGTGTCTGTATCTGAGAGAGAAAGTGTATATGTGGTAGAGAAAGTGTGTGTGTCTGAGAGAGAAAGTGTATATGTGGTAGAGAAAGTGTGTGTGTCTGAGAGAGAAAGTGTACATGTGGTAGAGGAAGAGTGTGTGGCTGAGAGGGAAAGTGTACACGTGGTAGCGAAAGTGTGTGTGTCTGAGAGAGAAAGTGTACACGTGGTAGAGAAAGAGTGTGTGGCTGAGAGAGAAAGTGTACACGTGGTAGAGAAAGTGTGTGTGTCTGAGAGAGAAAGTGTACACATGGTAGAGAAAGTGTGTGTGGCTGAGAGAGAAAGTGTACACGTGGTAGAGAAAGTGTGTGGCTGAGAGAGAAAGTGTACACGTGGTAGAGAAAGTGTGTGTGTCTGAGAGAGAAAGTGTACACGTGGTAGAGAAAGAGTGTGTGTCTGAGAGAGAAGGTGTACACGTGGTAGAGAAAGAGTGTGTGGCTGAGAGAGAAAGTGGGTGTGTGGTAGAGAAGTGTGTGTGTGTGAGAGAGAAAGTGTACATGTGGTAGAGAAAGTGTGTGTGTCTGAGAGAGAAAGTGTGTGTGTGTGTGTTCACCGGCTCTCCGAAGAGAGACTGTACTGCTACGTCAAGTTATGCAGATTGAGCCAAGATGCCTCATTCACACTCTCACACACACTTACACTCCCGTGGTGACCTCCTCCTGTTTAGAGATGATGAATCATATTTATGTCCTTGTGTCTCTGTTACTCCAGCATCAAGGACCCCACATGGGGGAGAATTCAAATATCATGTCACAGCCTCTTAGTGCCTTCAGATCACTGAGCATACGTCCCCTTTCTTCCCTCTGCCCTGAAGGCACATGGCATGAGTAAATGCCATGCAGGTGGAAAGAAACATATTGATATTATCTCCATAATGTCTGTGTGGGAGGGAGAAAGTGTGTCTACTGGTGTGCGCGTGACACCAGACAGTGTTGGCACTGACTTCTAAGGGGACTTCTATGCAACACAGACTCAAACTGGTAGCAAATCAGTTTTAAAAAGTCACATCACCATTTGAAAACCTCAAAATTAGTTTTAAAATCAGATCTTGTTTTACATTTCTGGGTAAATTAATTAGTAATTATACAATGGGTGGGTCTAATCCTGAATGCTGATTGGTTAAAACCGCATTCCAGCCGTTGTCTATTTCACAAGTTACCACCGGCTAAATGTATGACGTTGAAATGCCTCCACTATTAAAAGCATCTAGACTTTATCTCCCATTTCTTTCAGACTAGCATTTTGGTTTTCAACAGCAGAAATTTGTATAAACCGTGTTGGCTGTCTCTCTGACCTGTTCAATATTGTTTCAATATTGAATTGCGATCTCCACTGTCCCATATAAAGTGAATGTGTCCGAACGAGACAGACAGCAAATTGAGCTGCTTGTCATAGCAACATACAAAACTTTTTTCAGTTGACTGGCTAAATCGATACATTGTTACGAAAACTAAAAGTTTGGAACATTTATTTTGATCTTTTCGGCAGCATGACTATGGATGAATGGGAAAAAGAGATGGCAATAATACCCAGGCATGCAGATTTGGAGGATACTGAATACTGACCTAGAGAAAAGCCACAACGAAAAAAACAGTTAAGAATACAAACTGGGCTGTGCGTTGCTTCGAGGGCTGGCTAGCAGAGAATAAAAAAGTTACTGACTTCAAAACTGTCACTAAGGAAGAGTTTAACATCGTTCTCCGACAGTTTTATGGAAATGTACGAAATGGGAAGGGGAGTGGGCTCAACTTGTTTCTAAATTACCCACCCATTGGTCGCAGCTGGCGCCTTATGAAGGACACTGAATTTACCACTTCGAATCATCACATCCTCTCAGCTTCCCACTGCACTGAGGCTAGGAAACACTGTCACCACCGATAAATAAATCCACGATAATCGAGAATTTCAATAAGCATTTCTCTATGGCTGGCAACGCTTTACACCTGGATACCCCAACAGCTCTGCACCCCCTGCAGCAATGGCCCAAGCCCCCCCCCCCCCCCCCCCCCGCTTCTCCATCACCCAAATCCAGACAGCTGATGTCCTGAAAGAGCTGCAGAATCTGGATCCCTACAAATCAGCTAGGCTTGACAATCTGGACCCTCTGTTCCTTAAATTACCCACTGCCATTGTCGCAACCCCTATTACTAGTCTGTTCAACCTGTCTTTCGTATTGTCTGAGATTCCTAAAGACTGGAAAGAAGCCGCGGTCATTCCCCTCTTCAAAGGGGGAGACACTCCAGACCCAAACTGTTACAGACCTATATCCATCCTGCCCTGCCTTTCTAGTCTTCGAAAGCCAAGTGAACAAAGATCACCGACCATCTCGAATCCCACCGTACCTTCTCCACTATGCAATCCGGTTTCCGAGCTGGTCACAGGTGTACCTCAGCCACGCTCAAGGTCCTAAACGATATCATAACCACCATTTTGATTTTTTGATCCACCTCTACGCAGACGACACCATTCTGTATACATCTGGCCCTTCTTTTGACACTGTGTTAACAAACCTCCAAACGAGCTTCGATGCCATACACCACTCCTTCCGTGGCTTCCAACTGCTCTTAAACACTAGTAAAACTAAATGCATGCTCTTCAACCGATCGCTGCCCGCACCTGCCCGCCCGTCCAACATCACTACTCTGGACGGTTCCGACTTAGAATATGTGGACAACTACAAATACCTAGGTGTCTGGTTAGACTGTAAACTCTCCTTCCAGACTCACATCAAACATCTCCAATCCAAAATTAAATCTAGAATCGGTTTCCTATTTCGCAACAAAGCATCCTTCACTCTTGCTGCCAAACATACCCTCGTAAAACTGACCATCCTACCGATCCCTGACTTCGGTGATGTCATTTACAAAATAGACTCCAACACTCTATCCAACAATTTGGATGCAGTCTATCACAGTGCCATCCTTTTATCACCAAAGCCCCATATACTACCCACCACTGCGACCTGTACACTCTCGTTGGCTGGCCCTCGCTTCATACTCGTCGCCAAACCCACTGGCTCCAGGTCATCTACAAGACTTTGCTAGGTAAAGCCCCGCCTTATCTCAGCTCACTGGTCACCATAGCAGCATAGCGGCCAGGTCACAGTTGTAAATGAGAACTTGTTCTCAACTAGCCTACCTGGTTAAATAAAGATGAAATATATATATATATATATATGATAAAAAAATCTATACTATCTATTCAAACTGGGGTACACGCAATGTCGTCGGGGGTACGCCAAATAAAATGTGATTCGCATTTTCAAACAGTCCAATTAGATTTTCCAAAGAGCCTATACATTTGGGTGATGTATTTTTTCAATGCCTGAGTAGCCTCGTTCCACTGCCAAAAATGTAATTTGCCTAGTGAAATAATTAACATCCAATCACATGAACCGTTACTCTCTCAGGGGAACTCCACTAACGGTCTGTATGTAGCCAAATGTAGCTGCTGCTCATTCTGTTTGCTCGTCCATAGAGACACAAACCAGCTCTACTGGTCGTACTGCTACCACTATCAGTACTACACCTGTACTGTTACACGACGCATCAGTGACATGGCAGGATATGTTTTGAAACAATTACTGCTTCGCATACAAGCCAGTGAATTCTATGAATTACAGCTGGATGAGTCCCATTTAAATGTCCGTTACGTTTATGGAGGGTCAATTAAGGAAGACATCCTCTTCTGCAAACCACTGAAAACCAGGACAACAGGAGACTATTTTTTAACTACTGGATAGCTTTGTGAAATCAAATGGACTTTGGTGGTCAAGATATGTTGGTATCTGTACTGATGGTGCAAAAGCCATGAAAGGGAGACATAGTGGAGTGGTAACGCACGTTCAAGCAGTTGCTCCCGAGCAGTTGCTTGGGTCCACTGCAGCATCCACTGAGAGGCTCTTGCTGCCAAGAGAATGTCTGACAGTTTGAAAGACGTTTTGGGCACTACAGTGAAAATGGTTAACTTCGTTAAAGCAAGGCCCCTGAACTCTCGTCTGTTTTCTGTGTTATGCAATGATATGGCAGTGACCTTGTAATGTTTTTACACAAGTGTATTGGTTATCAAGGAGCAAAGTATTGACACATTTTTTTGAATTGAGAGACAAGCTTAAAGTTTTCTTAACTGACCATAATTTTAATTTGTCTGACTGCTTGCATGATGACTAGTTTCTCACATGACTGGCCTATCTGGGTGATGTTTTTTTCTTGCCTGAAAGATCTGAATCAAGGATTACAGGGGATCTCTGCAACTACAGCTTAAGTCGGAAGTTTACATACACTTAGGTTGGAGTCATTAAAACTCATTTTCAACCAATCCACACATTTCTTGTTAACAAACTAGGGTTTTGGCAAGTTGGTTAGAACATCTACTTTGTGCATGACACAAGTAATTTTTCCTACAACTGTTTACATACAGATTATTTCACTTAGAATTCACTGTATCACAATTCCAGTGGGTCAGAGGTTTAAATAAACTAAGTTGACTGTGCCTTTAAGCAGCTTGGAAAATTCCATAAAATGATGTCATGGCTTTAGGAGTTTCTGAATGGCTAATTAACATAATTTGAATCAATTGGAGGTGTACCTGTGGATGTATTTCAAGGCCTACCTTCAAACTCAGTGCCTCTTCGCTTGACGTCATGGGAAAATCAAAAGATACCTCAGGAAAAGCAATTGTAGACCGTAGTCTGGTTCATCCTTGGGAGCAATTTCCAAATGCCTGAATGTACCGCGTTCACCTTTACAAACAAAAATCACCATGGGACAGCGCAGCAGTCATACCGCTCAGGAAGGAGACGCTTTCTGTCTCCTAGAGATTAACGTATTTTGGTGCGAAAAGTGCAAATCAATCCCAAAACAACAGCAAAGGAGCTTGTGAAGATGCTGGAGGAAACAGGTACAAAAGCATCTATATCCACAGTAAAATGAGTCCTATATCGAAATAATCTGAAAGGCCACTCAGCAAGGAAGAAGCCACTGCTCCAGAACCACCATTAAAAAAATGCCAGTTTTACAAATACTTCCAAAGTTGTGGCAAAATGGCTTAAGGATAACAAAGTCAAGGTATTGGGAGTGGCCATCGCAAAGCCCTGACCTCAATCCTATAGAAATGTTTGTTGGCAGAACTGAAAGAGTGTGTGTGAGCAAGAAGGCCTACAAACCTGACTCAGTTACACCAGTTCTGTCAGGAGGAATGGGCAAAAATTCACCTAACTTATTGTGGGAAGCTTGTGGAAAGCTACCTGAAACGTTTGACCCAAGTTAAACAATTGAAAGGCAATGCTACCAAATACTAAAAAAGTGTATGTAAACTTCTGACCCACTGGGAATGTGAGGAAATAAATAAAAGCTGAAATAAATCATTCTCTCTATTATTATCCTGACATTTCAAATTCTTAAAATAAAGTGGTAATTCTAACTGACCTAAAACAGGGAATTTTTTTACTCAGATTAAATGTCAGGAATTGTGAAAAACTGAATTTAAATGTATTTGTCTCAGGTGTATGTAAACTTCCAACTTCAAACTGTATATTTAATGTACGGGACAACATTGAGGTTATGATTAAGAAGTTGGAGAGGTTTTTCCATCATTGTATGATTTTTTTTGTGGAAATTAACTCAAGCTTTCGGGCAATATCAAATGTAATATAGCAAAGCACCTGAGTGAGCCACTTACCGATATCTGAACAAGAGAGCCTCATCGAAATTGCAACAAGGGGTTCTGTGAAAATTGAATTTAATCAGAAGCCACTGCCAGATTTATGGATAGGGCTGCGCACAGAGTATCCTGCCTTGGCAAATCACGCTGTTAAGACACTGATGCCCTTTGCAACCATGTACCTATGTGAGAGTGGATTCTCGACCCTCACTAGCATGAAAACTAAATACAGGCACAGACTGTGTGTGGAAAATGATTTAAGTCTGATACTCTCTCCAAAACAACCCAACATTGCAGAGTGTTGTATATCCTTCAAGCACACCCTTCCCATTAACCTGTTGTGAGTTATTCATAATATTTGATTAACAAATAAGGTTTTATATGTAAGATGGCTAAATAAAGAGCAAAATTATTGATTATTATATTAGTTGTGCCCTGGTCCTATAAGAGCTCTTTGTTACTTCCCATGAGCCGGGTTGTGACAAAAACTCACAGTCATTCTTATGTTTAATAAATGTATCGTATAGTGTGTGTGTGGCAGGCTTACAATGATGGCAAAAAACAACATTTGAGATTGTGCTGACCCTGGTGCCAGAGGGGCTGGAGGTTGAATGTTTGAAGGGATACGGAACTATAAACATTTTGGGAACCACTGCTCTTAGCATCTTAGCCTATGCCGCTCTGTCATTGCTCATCCATATATTTATAAATTCCTTATTCCATTAGGTATTTGTTGTGTAAATGTTAGATTACTTGTTAGATATTGCTGCACTCTCAGAACTAGAAGCACAAGCATTTCGCTACACTCGCAGTAACATCTGCTAACCATGTGTATGTGACCAATACCATTTGATTTGATTTGCTAGGCACACCCCCACCCGACCCCCCCACATGCTCTCTCTCACACACCCACAACCCATGAGTCTTTACCGATCTTTACCGTCTTTACCCATGAGTCTTTACCGATAGCCACACAGATTCTATTTGCATGGCTTTGATGTCGCTCCCAACCTCTCTGAAACAGAAAACGATTATCTTTACTCTCTAATGCCAGGACTGTGTTCTGCACACATACACACACACACAAGCAAACACTCTTTCACACACACACACACCCACACAAACAAACACTGTTATACACGCAAATACATACATACACACACAATCACTTTCTTACACACATACATGGAAGTTGTTTACATGGAAGCACACACTGCAGGGTGTTGCTGTTGCCGCAGATTGAGACCTCTTCTCCCCCTGTGCTATGGCACCGGATATTTGCTATCCGCTGCAACCGTGCAGCATGAGAGAGAGAGTGTGTGTGTGTGTGTGTGTGTGTGTGTGTGTGTGTGTGTGTGTGTGTGTGTGTGTGTGTGTGTGTGTGTGTGTGTGTGTGTGTGTGTGTGTGTGTGTGTGTACACGAGCGCTGGTGTATTGTGATCAGCATTGCACCACTTTTGTCTCTTTTATTTTCCATTGTTTGGCTTTAATTAAAATCGGCTAAAGGCAAATGCTCTGTGAATAAACCTACCCTGAATACACTGTTGCCTTGCATTTATTTCTGAGAATGAGAGCAAGCACAATACCACTCAACCAATTAATGGACTAAACAGAGAGTGGTACAGATGCCGTATCTTAATTTGACCCAGTTTCTCACAGCAGGAAAATAATCCTGCAGCAACAGGAAATGTGAATTATTATGTGGATTATAATTAATGGACATTTTCTGTAGGGATTGATACACTTTTTGTTTTGGCAAATTAAGTCTGACATTTTAAATTGGAAATTACAAACTTTACAAGCCTCTGTAAACCTTGAATAACAAAAGGTGGCATTTCCTGCAACAACAAGATTATCAAATTAAGATATGGCATCTGTACGTGATCAGAATCCTCAGAGGCAAAGGGATGTGATATTGGTGGCTAGCATACCGTTAGACAATAATGTGCAGTAAAGTAATGGGCGGACCACACAAAGAGATTGGACTCAAGTGGAAGGGAGAGAGAGAGAGAGAGAGAGTGTGTGTGTGTGTGTGTGTGTGTGTGTGTGTGTGTGTGTGTGTGTGTGTGTGTGTGTGTGTGTGTGTGTGTGTGTGTGTGTGTGTGTGTGTGTGTAATTGGTACATATTCCAGTTCAAAACGCAAAACATAGCATCAGAAAGTATAACAAGTCAACAGTAAACATGTTGTCCCCCACGAATGATGCAGCGACTCACACTTGGGCCAATTAGTGGCAACAATTCAAACTAGACTGTCCTGATAGCAACAAAACATGTGCCCACTATAGCTCCACCGTGTGGTCGATATGAATGGTCTCGCATATAATTCTTGACAGTGTTTGCAACATGTATACCATATCTTGTTACAATACGCATGCCCGTGACTGATTGATATGTATTTATGTGCCAGACCCAGCCCACGTGAATGTTTATTGGTAAATAGCGGCCATGTTGTTTTAGGTACTAATCAGGAAAATATTGCGTTGAGACACCTTTTCCCATAGATGCCACATATCAAGTTTCATGCAGATCGGTCACTTGGTGCCAGAGGAGTAGCGTTTTAAGTGTTTTTTACAAAATTCCAAATGAGGGAAAATCCATCATGGCGGACCTTATGGGTCCTGAGGCAAATGTGTTCCTTGTGAGGAGAGGGACCTAAACACCAAATTTCATGACTTTAGGTCAAATGTTGTGAGGAGTGTGACCTTTAAAAGTTTACATTTTCAATCGATTTTTATAGCGCCACCATCTGGCCAATCAGCATAATTTTGTAAATGCTGGACCTCAATGGCAAGAGGCATCATTCACCCATGTTTCGTCAAAATCGGACACGGTGTCTGAGATATCGCGTGTGATGTGTACATATGTACGGAGACAGATCCATAGGTCCCCTTGCCGTTTTCATATTGCGGGACAATGAAAAAAGACTAAAGAACTTCACTGTACTTTTGGAGTGTACTGAACTTGTTTTGTGTGGGAGAGAGTGCAATAGAGAGGAGAGAGAGAGATAAAGAAAGAGGTAGACAGGAATAGCTGAAACACTAAAGAACTAAAGAAGTAACACAGCGGTGAAAAATACAAAAACATAATAGAAAAATCCCATTGTTCCACTGCTTAAGGTACATTTACTGAGATCAGATGCAGAAAACTTTCAAGAGTTCATTTTACTTCTGCTTTTATGGTCCTTTTTAAGTTAAAACCTGCACCTCTATATCCACGACATGCGTCGGTTAACGAGGTCCCCAACATTAACACTTAATCAAATTAGGACTTTTAATGGGGCTTGCATAACTAGAAGGAAACACTGTTGTATTACAGTCCTTGACTTTATAGCTTTGTTTTCCGAGCTCGATGCCTGTTGTTCCAGTTTGTTGGACAGCCGACCTGACGCAGCAACGTTATTAAATCTCTCTGAGAATATATTGTTCATCGCAAAACGCCATCCTCAACGGCAGAAGAGATGCATGTTCCTCCCCTCATCGTAAAAAGAAGCAATCGGAACATCTTAGTTTATCTACTGACGAAGGCAATTACTGCACTCAAACTCAACTTAGTTGTAAGGGTGGCAGATGTCAGCGTTTAATGTATACATTTTTCTTTCACCTCGATTAACTTAACATAAATTACACTCAACTAAAGTTTTAGGTCATTTGAAGAATTTCAAATACAATTTGTTTCTGCTTACTACATGATTCGATGTGTTATTTCATAACTTTGATGTCTTCACTATTATTCTACAATGTAGAAAATATATTTTGTTTTTATTTTTATTTTTTACTGGAATAAGTAGGTGTTTTAAATCTTTTGACCGGTAGTGTACGTTGATAACTCGAGGGGACTTGATTTGTGCTCTTAAGTTAAAATAGTGTTCTCATTACAGCAGTAGTGGTGTAAGGGCAAAATCACTGGGGAAGTCAGTAAAAAAGCCATAATGACAACCTATGTTATCATATTTGTGTTGTTTGCTCTATAACCCATTTGCTCATATGCCACCGTGATCTACAATAAGGCCGTGACAATAAAAAGACAACAGTCACACAGTGGCGGAATAAATTCAACAACACATACGTTTGTTTCATCACAAAACAGGAGAGCAACATCTGTCCGATGAAGTCCACAAAGCAAATATTGCAACAAAAAAGTTATATGACATGCAGCATGGTCAAGCAAGTTGATGTTTGACAGTTTACAAAAAAACGACTGATTTAGAACCACGGAGACACCGCAAGTGTAAGGGGCTTAATACCATTGTATTCCAGCCACTAGGGGGTACTCGGGTGAAGCCCATAGGAAATAAAGATGAATAATGTAAGTGTACTGTGGGAGAAGAAGTTCCAAAATTCTGTAAACTGCTGTTACATCGTGCTGACATGATTAAAATTTAAGTAAACAGTACCTTTCGCGTTAGAGTTTATCTTATAGGCTCATAGAAAGGATAACAAATGTGGAGGCACTGTTGAGATTTATTTTCACGTGAGCACCCGACCTTTATTCCTTGAACGGAGAGTAGCTAGCTAATATTAGCAGGCTAACCACCAAACTATCTTGCCATTGCCTGCATTGCAGTTGTTGCCACGTGAGTAGGACAATGTGAGTCAAGAGAGGGAAACATTGTTGGATGAAATCAAACAGAGTCTATGAACTTTAACTGAGGACAATTTCAGGCACCTTTGTGTACATTGTGGAATAGGAGGTATGGATGACTCTGAAGTAAAAGGAAAGAGCCATCACGCATTGCGGTGCAAACTGATTCAAGACTACTGTGAGGATTTAATGGAATCAGAGGAGGTCTTGGCTGCTTCAACTGAAAGACGGCACCAACGACGCAAGTGGACAGCGAACCCAGCAGAGAGACAGGAGCTGAGGCAGGACGAAAAGAGGAGGTAGGGGCAGCCCAGCAGAGAGGTTGGCCCAGCTCCAGAAAGGCACACACCACAGAGAGAGAATGGAATGGAGTATGGCCAGTCAGAAAGACTTTAAAATCCATGGACAGATCAGAATCAGAAAGATAAGCTCAGTTTCAGCAGCCTAGAACATCAGAGTGTAAATGGACTGAGAAAAGGATACAGTGAAATAGACATCATAGATTCAGTAATCAGAGCTGTGAGCCCAGGACTTAAGATGACATTATGCAGACAATGACACCACTGAACTGTATCACAAGTTGACGAAGGCAACACAAGAGCCGGGAGAGTCTTCCTTGGAATTCCTAGTCGGAGTCTTCGACCTGAGACAGAAAACGTTTGTGCTCAATCAGGACTGAAATATGGCACAGAGTTAGTCAAGAGCCATATCTGCAGGCTATTGTTATTGTATTAACAAGTGGTAACATCAGGGCAGAGATGAGAGTGCATCTCCAGAATATTAACACAAGTGGTGTAAAGTGCTTAATTAATTAATAAGTAAAAAATACTTGAAAGTACAACTTAAGTAGATGTTTGGGTTATTTGTACATTACTATTTATATTTTTGACAACTTGATGATGTACAGTGCATTCGGAAAGTATTCAGACCCCTTGACATAAGTTACTGATTCAATAGTTTTTTTCTCAGCAATCTACACACATATCCCGTAATGGACAAAGCAAAAACAGGTTTTAGACATTTTTGCAAATTTATTTAAATAAATACAACATTGAAATATCACATTTGCATATGTATTCAGACCCTTTACGCAGCACTTTTTTGAAGCACCTTTTGCAGTGATTACAGCCTCAAGTCTTCCTGGGTATGATGCTACAACTGTATTTGGGGAGTTTCTCCCATTCTTCTCTGCAGATCCTCTCAAGCTCTGGCAGGTTGGCTGGGGAGTGTCGCTGCACAGCTATTTTCAGGTCTCTCCAGAGATGTTCGATCGTGTTCAAGTCTGGGCCTCTCAAGGACATTCAGAGACTTGCCCCGAAGCCACTCCTGCATTGTCTTGGCTGTGTGCTTAAGGTCGTTGTCCTGTTGGATGGTGAACCTTCCCCGTGTCTGAGGTCCTGAGCGCTCTGGACCAGGACCTCAGACCTTATATAGATACTGTAGCTGTGGGCCTTTCCAAATCATGTCCATTCAATTGAATTAACCACAGGTGGACTCCAATCAAGTTGTAGAAACATCTCAAGGATGATCATTAGAAACAGGATGCATCTGAGCTCAATTTCGGGTCTCATAGCAAAGGGTCTGAATACTAATGTTAATAAGGTATTTCTGATTTTTTTTCTTTCTAAAAATATATATTTTTCGATCTATTTTGGCTTTGTCATTATGGGGTACTGTGTGTAGATTGATGGGGATTTTTAATTGATTTAATCCATTTCATAAAAAGGCTGTAACGTAACAAAATGTGGAAAAAAATTGAGGGGTCTGACAACTTTCTATACTTTCTACTCCATACATTTTCCCTGACACCCAAAAGTACAGGACAGGAAAATGGTCTAAGTCACACACATATCAGAACATTCCTGGTCATCCCTACTGCCCCTGATCTGGTGGACTCAATAAACACATGCTTCAAATATAAATTATGTTGGAGTGTGCCCCATGGCTATTCGTAATTTTACAAAAATAGCTTAATATAAGGAATTTTAAATGATTTATACTTTTACTTTGATTCTTATGTAGATTTTAGCAATTACACTTACTTTTGATGCTGAAGTACAGTTGAAGTCGGAAGTTTACATACACCTTAGCCAAATATATCTAAACTCAGTTTTTCACAATTCCTGACATTTAATCCTAGTAAAAATAGGTCTTAGGTCTGTTAGGATCACCACTTTATTTTAGGAATGTGAAATGTCAGAATAATAGTAGAGAGAATGATTTATTTCAGCTTTTATTTCTTTCATCACATTCTCAGTGGGTCAGAAGTTTACATACACCCAATTAGTATTTGGTAGCATTGCCTTTGAACTTTTTAACTTGGGTCAAATGTTTCGGGTAGCCTTCTAGAAGCTTCCCACAATAAGTTAGGTGAATTTTGGCCCATTCCTCCTGACAGAGCTGGTGTAACTGAGTCAGGTTTGTAGGCCTTCTTGCTCGTACACGCTCTTTCAGTTCTGTCCACAAATATTTCTATAGGATTGAGGTCAGGGCTTTGTGATGGCCACTCCAATACCTTGAATGTGTTGTCCTTAAGCCATTTTGGAAGTATGTTTGGGGTCATTGTCCATTTGGAAGACCCATTTGCGACCAAGCTTTAACTTCCTGACTGACGTCTTGATTTGTGGCTTCAATATATCCACATAATTTCCCCTCCTCATGAAGCCATCTATTTTGTGAAGTGCACCAGTCCCTCCTGCAGCAAAGCACCCCAACAACATGATGCTGCCATCCCCGTGCTTGACTTTTGGGATGGTGTTCTTCAGCTTGCAAGCCTCCCTCTAAACATAACGATGGTCATTATGGCCAAACAGTAGTTCTATTTTTGTTTCATCAGACCAGAGGAAATTTCTCTGTACAAAGTACAATCTTTGTCCCCATGTTCAGTTGCAAACCGTAGTCTGGCTTTTTTATGGTGGTTTTGGAGCAGTGTCTTCTTCCTTGCTGAGCGGCCTTTCAGGTTATGTCAATATAGGACTTGTTTTACTGTAGATATATATACTTTTGTACTTGTTACCTCCAGCATCTTCACAAGATCCTTTGCTGTTGTTCTGGGATTGATTTGCACTTTTCGCACCAAAGTGTGTTCATCTCTAGGAGACAGAACGCGTTTCCTTCCTGAGAGGAATGACAGCTGCGTGGTCCCATGGTGTTTATACTTGTATTTTATTGTTTGTACAGATGAACGTGCTACCTTCAGGCATTTGGAAATTGCTCCCAAGGATGAACCAGACTTGTGGAGGTCTACAATGTTGTTTCTGAGGTCTTGGCTGATTTCTTTTGATTTTCCCATGATGTCAAGCATAGAGGCACTGAGTTTGAAGTTAGGCCTTGAAATACATCCATAGGTACACCTCCAATTGACTCAAATGATGTCAATTAGCCAATCCAATCAGTTTCTAAAGCCATGACATAATTATCTGAAATTTTCCGAGCTGGCACAGTCAACTTAATGTATGTAAACTTCTGACCCACTGGAATTGTGATACAGTGAATAAGTGAAATAATCTGTCTGAAAACAATTGTTGAATAAATGACTTGTGTCATGCACAAAGTAGTGTCCTAACCAACTTGCCAAAACTATAGTTTGTTAACAAGACTTTTGTGGAGTTGTTTAAAAGCCTATGTAAACTTCCGACTTCAAACCAAATAATTTTATACGTTTACTCAAGTCGGATTTTACTGGGTGACTATCACTTTTACTTTCACTTTTCTTTTTCTTTTAAGGTGTCTTTTCTTTTACTCAAGTTCGACAATTTAGTACTTTTTCCACCACTGATTAACAACAGTGAACTGTTGCTTGAGAATATGCAAATTTCCCAGGGAAATGAAAGTGAACGCATAAGTTTTCAAATAAGTTCACACCCACAGGAGTGAAAGCAGTACAGAGGTGAGGATAACGGGGAGAGCAGAGGGGAATGTGCACAGGCAGAGCCCCCAGTCCGAAATCAAAAGAAATATAAACCCCCTCCCGAGTAAAATTCATGTAAGTAATGAAGCAATCAAAGAACTGACCTGTCAGGTAGTATCATTAGTACTGTCAGTGCAGGTGACAGTTCAGTTAGGAATCGCTCCAACAGAAAAATAACTCCAACCAACAGAGAGAAAAGAAAATGCAAAAGTTATTAGACTGGTGACAGACTTGCCAGCATTGCTAGACATGTGGCAGTGATAGCCGTTGGGCAGTCAGATGTAGGATCAGGGGCAACGTGAAACACCTGAGGGTCACAACCATGGAACTGGGAATAACCTGAGATACATCTAGCACCATCCAGTTTTGCAGTGGCTCAGAGTTGAAGTTGTGTTCATTGTGTCATAAATCTGCCTATTGTTCCAAAGTTTGCCGACAGGATCATTGGAAACAGCACCAACCTACATGTAAGACTGCTCACAAGACTGACCACAACTCCCCTTGTCCCATGACACAGAGAGAGTGGTGGGGGCCAACTACCCCAGCTACCACAGGACATTGTAATATAGCACAGCTCATTGGTAAAAAATGTAAAGTGTGGTGTTATATGGAGGGTGTAAAGACGCAAAAACTATGGGAGACAGGGGCTCAGGTATCCATCATAAATGAGAAATGGAGAAGACGGCATTTGACAGACACACAAATTAGAGCATTGGCAGGAATCATGGGCGATAGAGAAACTGGATCTGAGGGCAGCCAATGGCACTGAAATTCCCTTTCTGGGTTGGATGGACATTTGTTTTAGTTTGCTTGATCCCAAAGCTGATGTCATTGCAAGAAAATAATTGAGAGTTCCTATATTAATCACAAATGAAAGACTGGAGAAACCAATCATTGGATTTTTGGCTATTGAAGAAATAGTAAAAACAAAAAGTAACAAAGAGCCCTCCGAGCTGATGTACACAGTAAAGATGTTAAGAAATGCACTTAAGGCCAGGCACCACAGCCTAATAGGGATATTTTTTTCTTTACTCTCATCAGACTGAAACTTTACCACTTTATAATAAGGCTGTAACGTAACCATCCTCACTTATATCTAATGCCACATCTCCCCTGGAGCACTCCTGCATTCTGGAGGAAGTGTAAACACTCCTCCTAAATGCATCACGATCACCTTCACAGTGTGCACATTCTATCATGACAGAATTACAGAATCCCTGGTTGGTGGGGTCTATGGTGATATTCAGTCCAGTGTTTAGACACTTAGGTTAAATCAAATCATGTATAAGTTTGTTTATTTGTGACATGTGGAATAAAAGCCACTGTTGGCTGGCTGCTGTCTGGTTGATCGCTGCTAGCTGTCATCTTCATCTCAATTCATTTGCATCTCGACGAGATCGGCAATTTTTTTCACATACTGTATGTATATTTGAGATTTTCTCATTTTCTTTCTCTTTACGCGGATTATTCGTGGGAGATATTTTCTAACAAGGAAGTGCTGCGTGTGAGGCATTTTAACCATTCAGGTTGCCTGAAAGGGCCTTTAAATACCAGTAACCAATTGGATGTCAGGAAATTACTCATTTTTCAGCGTGAAGCACTACGTCTACAAAGGTTATATGTATGGACTAGCTAACGATATCCACCGGAAAACAAGCTTTTGAATGATATATGATTCAAAATTGAGAGTTTAAAAAAAATAGTGGTTGAAGTTCTACATGAAACATGCTAACAAGAACAAAAGTTATGGTATGTGTAGATGAAGGAGATGGGGAAAAAATGATACAAATCACGTATTTATATATATTATTGCTGATTTATTTTTACATTTCATGAAAGTATGGAAGATATAGTTGCAAAATATTCCAAAATCTGAAAATTGACAGATGGAGGCAAAATCAACATTTTTGCATGTGGTGTCTGGTCTTGAACTAGGAAAGGGCAAGGAAAAGACTACTCAATTTGCTTCAGCACTCAGAGTACACGGAGCAATGCTTGCTTACAGCAGACAGACGTGACATTGTCAGGTGGACAAACAAAATGGATTTGTCCCTGTATCTCAAGAGAGGCCCCTTTCAATGATGAAATTGTGTTATTTGAACCGGACATGAGAGTGATCTGGGGCATGGACCTGCAAAGTCAGGTCATGAAAACATCAAAACACCCATCTCGAAAAGTTGACATTGCAGTAGTGAATACTACCAAACAGACACCTTACCCAGACAGACAGTGATAGACACATTACAGAGAGTGGTAGCGTGTCACCCGGTTCCTATGCACAGTGGAGAAACGGTTAATGTAGCACAGGTTCATGAGCTACATGAGACTGGCCCTGACACCGGTCACATAGAGTGGTGGGACCCACCTGTACAGCACTTGAGCTAAGAACATAAGAATTAGTCAAACAGATGCTCAGAGAGGAATCAGACATTTTTGCCAAAAATGACATTGGCATAGGGTGCATTAAAAATCTCCAAATGGAGATTACATTGACTGATAACATACCAGTGGCAAATAGATACAACGGTGTGCCACGCCCCTTGTGTGCTGAGCTGAAAAGCCACCTTCAGGGGCTCCTGAACAAAAACTTCATCAGGAAGTCAACTTCATCATACGCATCACCTCTGGTCTGTGCTCGGAAAAAGGATGGGCATTTAAGATTTTGTGTTGATTACAGAGGATTGAAAAAGAAGACTGTTCTGGACAGGCATCCCATACCCCGTATACAGGAAATACTTGATAGTTTGGGAGGAAACTCATTGTTTACAGTTTTAGATCATAGAAAGGAAAGATCACACTGTGAGGACTAAATTCATGTGGTGGTAACCAGGAAAGGTGATGACAGCCCTGTCTATGAGGTCAGCCCCGAGAGGGCCCGGGTTCTGTATCGCAATATGCTCATATTATGTAATTCCCTACCATTTGAGGAACCAGTTCAAGCACCACATAGAGGTCTGTGGAGGAGGGAACCACCCCAGAAAAAGCAGCAAAATGCAGAGAGCGCTGAGTCTGAGAGCTCAGATGAGGATTCTTATCCAGTATTCATCAACAGGCCACAAGGGATGAAGAGAGCAGACAGAGTAGCACACAGCTAGTATCAGATCACACAGCTCATTTCAGATAATAGTGAGGAACAGGGTCAAACTTCGCTGTGAAGGAGTACCAGCCAGCCTGTCTTCAGGGAACCCCCCCGGGAGGACAGGGGTAAATATGGAAACAGCTGAGGGCTCAGAGACTCAAACGTCCCGTGATGAAGTGGACACGGATTCATTGGGGTCACCAATGACCTTGCCCTGCCTTTCATTCTGTCAGAGGAGGCCCAGAGACATTCTAACCTAGCTCGTAACAGGATACTAACCAGAGATGCTAAGAAATATATATATATATTTTTTACCTTTACTAATCATAGTGTGATAATGGGGAGTGGGGGTTGAGTCTTTGCCCGTACATGTCTATATACAGTAGCTTTACGGGTGTTAGTAAAACATTTTCAGGTGTTCTTCTGACCAGTACTTACGTCCTCTGTGTTTGTTATGGGGGCAGTGAAATGTTTGGGACAACTTTACATTTTTGCAGTGGGGTGTTGTAAGGGGCTTAATATTTGTATTCCAGCCACTAGGGGGTACTAGGGTGAAGCCCATGGGAAATAAAGAAGAAAAGTTTAAGTGGACTGGTGGAGAGGAAGAAAAACTAACAAAACATATTGTAAACTGCTGTTACATCATGCTGACATGATTCAAATTCAAGTAAATGGTACCTTTTGCGTTAGAGTTTATATTATAGGCTCATATAAAGGCTAACACAAGTCAGCACAAAAACAACAGGAACACTGCCTCTGCTATTCCAGCACCATTTCAACAAGGCTAAATAACAAGGCTATATATGCTTAGTTTAAAACACTGAAAACAAACTTAAACATACTGAAAACGATTTAGTCCAATCAATGTTGCTAAATATCATGTGTCTGTCCATGAATGATGGAGGCCAGACTGTTTTTCAATGAAGGTCTTCAGTAGCCTCAGCACCACTGTAGGGTAGCACCATGGTGCAGCTGGAGGATAGCTAACTTCTGTCCTCCTCTGGGTATATTGACTTCAATACAAAGCCTAGGAGGCTCATGGTTCTCACCCCTTCCAGACTTCAAAAGTAATTATAACTTGCAGAGGACGTCCTCCAACCTATCGGAGAGAGAGACAGAGAGAAAGAGAGAGAGCGAAAACACTAGCTATGTTTGGTTGTATTTATTTTTACTTTCACTTACCTAGCAAATTCAGCTAACTAGTTTAGCCTACTCAAACCACAGAGAGGGATGCTATGTTAGCTAGCTGGCTATGGCCATCCAACACTGGAACTCTTCCAAGTCAAGGTTTTGATTTTGTTAATTTATTGCCACTGGGCCCGCCGGTGAAACTGCTTATGCAGCTAGCTAGTCTAGCTTACTCAAACACCTGGCAGAATCAGAGGCTGTGTTCGAATACCCATACTAACATACTGTATACAACATACTTAATGAGTATATACTACATACTATATACTATTAGTTAATTGTTGTATACTGGAAATGAACTGTATCGTTTCAAATAAATAAATAAAAACAATTCAGTTGAGCGTACTAGAGCTTCGCCTGTCTATCGGAAGTTGATGCTGTTGCTATGCAGCATCTTGCTAGCTTGTTAGTATAACAAATGACTAGCTAAACATTTTACGATTTCAGGTGTGTTCGTAAATTCAATCTGGAGTGTCAGAGTGCGCTCTGGGTGTTTGGAAATCAAGGGCGCAGTCAAGCCCCCAAGCTAACTGGTTAACGTTGGCTAGCTACTTCCAGACACAAATGAGAGAACACCTCACTCTGACCATTTTACACGCCCTAGCAGAGCTGGTTAGGCTGTTTTTGTGTTATCCACAGCATTGTTGACTGTAACTGTGCTGCTGGCAATAATTTAATTATGCATTTTTTGGGCCAATGTTTACTGACCCCGGCCATATTCAACGGGTGTTGAGTGTTTATAAATTCATAATTTATTCTAATGATTAAACCCTAGATCTGTGAGATGCAGGCCAGAGTGTGTCACTATCTGTCACCTTGATTACTCAAAATTCTCTCGACCAGCACCTACATTGTAAACTTTAATTCATAGGCCGGGTTGTTGTAGCAACCTCATGATGGGTACAGGGAAAATGTTAGTGCTCATAAAAAAATATAAAAAATCCTCCCTCATCTTAAACGCCACCGACGGCCACTGATGTATACAAATGTAGGATCTCATTTGATCACTCTTTTGTTGCAGGAAATGCAAACTTGTAGTGTATTTGAGTTTAAAAAAGGTTTCTAAAGTTTGTAACTTCCACTTCGAAAAATGTATCTACAAAATGTTAATTTAATTATAATACACAAAATAATTCATATTTCCTGTTGCTGCAGGATTATTTTCCTGCTGTAGTAAACTGGCTTAAATTAAGTTAGCATTATGGGATTGTATGGACAGTCACAGCCTTAGAGAAAGAGACTACAGATTTTTGGTATTTTGGGGGTATTTTATTAGGATCACCATTACTCTTCCTTGGGTCCACACAAAACATGACACATTACATTATACAGAACATTAATAGACAAGAACAGCTCATGGACAGAACTACATAAAAACATTTTTGAAAAAAAGTCGCATATCAATACATACAGACAAACTATCAAATAGATAGTATAAGGCTGAGATTAGGGTATTTCTGGTGGTATTTTTTGGTGTTTTGTAAAAATTAATCCTACTCCGAGATGCTCATTGAATACAGGCCCTCGTGATTTGTAACAAGGCAAAGGAGGAACGTTCCCCAAACTGTTAGCAACCCTATTAATGACACACGTCCTTGTGGGAGTCACACTTTGACATCTTAAAAAGCTCCACACATGGATGCATCCCAAATGGCACCCTATTCCCTATATAGTGCACTACTACTAAAAGTAGTGCAATAAATAAGGGATAGGGTGCCATTTGTGACACAGCCAGGCTGAAAGAAACCAGCACTTTAGAATGCTCTCCCTTGTGTGCATTGCCTAAAATAATGAAAATCACCCGTCTCCCTAAAGTGTTTTCCCATTTCTCCTCCGCTGTACTTTCCACTTACTACGTGGGCGCTTTTCACAAGTACATGCTCCAGCTGAGAGGAGAAGGGAAAAACAAAGAAAGTACTGAATGTGTTAAAACATTTTCCCAAAAAGAATGAAGTGAAAACAGTTCAGTGAGTTGAAAACTGTCACGCCTACTCCCGCTCGACATTGCTGGTCTACTAACCACTGGTCCTGGCACCATCATTACGCACACCTGGAACTCATCACTTTGATTACTCTCCCTTTATTTAGCCCTCAGTAGCCTCAGTCATCAGGCAGTATGGGTTTTGTCTTGTTCAGTATGCGTCTCCTGTTTTGTTTATCTGCCTTTTACTATTATTATACTCACCTTCTGCATCTGCTCCCTGACTCCCAAGTATGCACAAAAGAAAATCTGTCATGGTCTCTCTTTTTTTGTGGCCGGGGCTGAGAATACAGAGTTTCGACCCCCGCCGCACCCCTTTGGAAACCTTTTTCTGAAAGCTACGGATCCGGATAGCTTCTGCACAGGTCATATTTTACGCACACACTTTTTTCTACATAGCTGCTGCTCACATTACACTCCCTTCACATTTATCTCATTACTCACCCTCTTCTGAACCATGATGATGTAGCTTATGTCAACGTCATTTGGCCGCCTTTCGTTCCAGTTCTCTGCTGCCTGTGACTGGAACAAATTGCAAAAATCGCTGAAGTTGGAGACTTTTATCTCCCTCACCAACTTCAAACATCTGCTATCTGAGCAGCTAACCGATCGCTGCAGCTGTACATAGTCTATCGGTAAATAGCCCACCCATTTTTACCTACCTCATCCCCATACTGTTTTTATTTATTTACTTTTCTGCTCTTTTGCACACCAATATCTCTACCTGTACATGACCATCTGATCATTTATCACTCCAGTGTTAATCTGCAAAATTTTAATTATTCGCCTACCTCCTCATGCCTTTTGCACACAATGTATATAGACTCCCCTTTTTTTCTACTGTGTTATTGACTTGTTAATTGTTTACTCCATGTGTAACTCTGTGTTGTCTGTTCACACTGCTATGCTTTTTCTTGGCCAGGTCACAGTTGCAAATGAGAACTTGTTCTCAACTAGCCTACCTGTTTAAATAAAGGTGAAATAAAAAAATAAAAAATAAATGTCGCTGCCTCATATTTCTGAACAGCTGAAATAAAAACCCAGCCATATTGTAGCCACTAGCCAGAGTTGCTGAAAAATAACACTAATTTGACTGCCTGTCTGCCTCCTGCTTAGCCAATGTTTGCAATGATGATGAAAAGACATTACATTGTGTGTCTGTGTCTTTCTTGTGTTTGATATGCTGCCTAGATAGCTGCATGTAACTCCCCACTTGAGTTTTGGGGTTTGTACGAAACATGTTGATCATGTCTTTTGTGTACAACATGTAGGCTAAATAGCTGCATGTAGCCTAACTCCCCCCCTGAAAAAAGAACATGACATCGCACTTATGCTGAGGCATGGAATGCAATAGTTCGAATCAAAGTCATGTAACATGTCAACCAATCATGCACATTTTGGGCTCCCAAGTAGCGCAGTGGTATAAGCCACTGCATTTCAGTGTCACTACAGACACCCTGGTTTGATTCCA
The DNA here is from genome assembly GCF_002021735.2 of Oncorhynchus kisutch. Classification (NCBI taxonomy): domain Eukaryota; kingdom Metazoa; phylum Chordata; class Actinopteri; order Salmoniformes; family Salmonidae; genus Oncorhynchus; species Oncorhynchus kisutch. The sequence goes on along the minus strand of NC_034181.2, from coordinate 52,053,298 downwards.
GGCTGTATCACAACCGGCCGTGATTGTGAGTCCCATAGGGCAGCACACAATTGGCCCCCGGGTTTGGCCGGTGTAGGCCGTCACTGTAAATAAGAATTTGTCCTTAACTGACTTGCAAGTTAAATAAAGGTTACACACACACACACACATGCACACCACACTGATCAAAAAGTAATTTTGTTGGCATTTACGTATGTCCCCATTACCAGTAAAACATAATCAAAACCTATTTCTTTCACTTACTTGCTGTGCTGTTTTGTTGTTCATTTGTTCAGTAGTTTCATTCTCAAACAGGATTTCTATGGAATGTCGTTTGGTCTTTGCGTGTCAAAAAATATACTATTTAACACTATTTGACGTGTCAATTAAGCTTGTTGACCAATCAGGACCTGAATATGACTGTGCGTCACATAATAATTTAACTCGTTCATACATTTTTTACATAGTTATTACACATTAATTACACTATCAGTCGTATTTCATATGTCACACCGATTCATAGATATGTATGCTATGATGCTGGTAAAGTTGTCTCACGCACCTACAGAGGTGATCATAAGAAAAAGCCATCTAGCTCATGGATGCAAACAATGTTCTTCCCAAAAAAACATAACAAAACAGCATAATCTCTTTCAGTAGCTATAGTTAGCTAGCTAACTATATAGCTAGGTGTCATCATCTAAAATAACCCACATTTATAAGACAGTTCTTTGATTAATGGTGGTCGGACCCATCTATGTGAAGCTAGCCACAATAAGGATTAGCCACAACAGTGGACTTTGCAGTTAACCTTCAAAATAAAAGTTTGGCATAATTCTACTATTTCTATTCATTTGCATCACAGTCAATGGCATACTTTTATTTTGAAAGTAAACCAAAAATTGTCTTAATTTTTCAAATGACTGCTTGACTTGTTGACTGCTCGATCCACACAGCAGCCATGTGGGCTAGGTTAGAAATGCTGTGTTGCACGTGTAGCGCAACGTGTGGTATGCACGTCAGCTTGACGGTTTTGCACATCGCCGTTAAACTAGACATCCGATATGTTCACCGATATATTGTGCGTTCCTAAAAAATACTTTAAAGTACAATATTATGTTTTTGACAACTTTTACTTTTAATGCACTTTTTACTCCATACATTTTCCATGACACCCAAAGGTACTCATTCAATTTTGAATGCTTATCAGGACAGGAAAATGGTCCAATTCATGCACTTAGCAAGAGAACATCCCTGGTCATCCCTACTGCCTCTGATCTGCCGACTCACTAAACACAAATGCTTCAAATGCTTCCATTGTAAATGGATTGGCTTTTGCAGTTTTACTGTAGAATAGCATGAGATTAGCTATAAAACTGCACATTTTCTCTTTGCCCCATGGCAAAATTTGTACAATTTCAAGAAGTTAGCTGCCTTTCCCCCCAGGGCCCACCTGAATTTCTGGCTATGCCACTGACGCACACACAAAAAGATTCACACACACATAGAGGAGCGAGAGAGAGGGAAGAGAGGTGAATTAAATTCTGCTCACTGAAGTCTGTTGCGTTGTTCATTCATAATCAATCAATCAATAAAAAAAATGGAGTGGCTGCTTTTCCAGATTTTCTAAAAACCTGATTTGCCGTGGTTAAAACGTGATTCATGCTTGATCCGACAATTCAGTCTGGAGACTCCGTACAGAGGGTGTGACGCAATTGCAGAGCTCCTGAAGGCTTGCAGAGGCCAAATCGAGCTCCGTATGGCTATACCATGCGCCTCCCAAATTTCGTAACAATGTGGATGGCTCCGTATAGCTCTACATTAACATGATTGGTTGACGGTAGGTGGGGGCGTTACGTTATGTATAAACAAACGTACTTCCTTGACAACTTCCTTCACAACAGCTCTGCTCCAATCTGCTCCGTGAAGCATGAATGCCTTGACTTCTGTGGAGGCTGTGTTGCCATATATGCTGTATGGCCATCGGCTTTAACGATACAGAGATTTCTGCAAAACATTTTTTTACTTGAACCTTTATTAAACTAGGCAAGTCAGTTTAAGAACAAATTCTTATTTACAATGACAGCCTACCCCAGCCAAACCTGGATGACGCTGGGCCAATTGTGCGCCACCCTATGGGACTACCAATCATGGTCGGATGTGATACAGCTTGGATTCGAACCAGGGACTGTCGTGATGCTTCTTGCACTGAGATGCAGTGCCTTAGACCGCTGTGTCCATGTGTGTCCATGTGTGTTAACTATGTAACTGTACTAGAATGCATAAAAGGCAACAAAAAATGTTTATATCGGTTATCAGTATCGGTTTTTATTTTGCAAGGAAAATATTGGATATCGCTTTCGGTCAAAAATGTAATATGGATGCATCACTAGTATTTTTACTTAAGTACTTTACACCACTGAAGAAGTTGCAGTATAGCTCATCTCATGCTATTCTACACATTTTGCCATGAGGCTGAGAGAAAATGTAGCATTTTTAAAGCTAAATAAGCTCAAATATAAGTATGTTGACTGCGATAAAGGCACTAGATTATGAGCTACCATGATTGCTAAATGAACAAATTAAATAGGCATGGCATGGTGCATATAGCCATAAAAGCACAGTGATACTGTATATTCCTCAATGCAGTCATATTCGTGGCTTATTGGGGTTGTGGCTTTCAGTTAGTTCTTTTAGGCAACCCATCCGGTTAGAATTAATGTCATTCCAGTTAATCTGTTCTGTTATATTTCATCATCTGACTAGCACTGCTTGCTATGAATTCTATCTGATGGTGCTTGCATGTGTCACGTTCTGACCTTAGTTCTTTTATTATGTCTTTGTTTTAGTTTGGTCAGGGCGTGAGTTGGGATGGGCAGTCTATGTTCGTTTTTCTATGTTGTGTTTTGCGTTTGGCCTGGTATGGTATGGTTCTCAATCAGAGGCAGGTGTTGTTAGTTGTCTCTGATTGAGAATCATACTTAGGTAGCCTTTTTCACCTGTTTCGTGGGTGATTATTTTCTGTTCTGTGTTTTGTATTTCACCATTCAGGACTGTTTCGTTTCGTTCTCGTTGTTTTTGTTTTGTGTTCATATAATAAATACAATATGGACACTTACCATGCTGCGCATTGGTCCTCCGATCCTTCTTACTACTCCTCCTCAGAAGTGGAGGACGAGAACCGTTACAGCATGTGTACGTAAAGAGGCAAATCATGTCCCATTTGGAACACTGACAAGTAAAGAGCAGTTAAAAATATTGAACAAATTCAAGTTAAAAGTGTTTTGCTCAATCTGATTGGGTGGGCCTGGCTCCCCAGTGGGTTCCTACGTCCCTTGTGTGTGTGTGTGTGTGTGTGTGTTTGTTTGTTTGTTTGGACGTGTTTAACTACACTTGTGGGGACCAGAAGTCTCTTCAAGAATAGTAAACTAACAAAATTTGACCAACTGGGGACAAGATCAAATGCTATTTCTAGGGTTTTAGGGTTCAGTTTAGAATTAAGTTATGGTTAGGAGCTAGGGCAGTGTTACAATTTTTTGTCAGGAGGCCACTTTGGGTTGAGACAATCATTCAGAGGGCCGCGGAGATCTTTAATTTGTTGTACTTTTCCTTCCAATATTATAAATTATCAATTGAGAGCAAATTCAGAGCAATGTGCAATTGATTTGATGTACACCACATCACAAATATATACATACACACATTAAATAGGCTACATCACATGTATAAGAACCATGTTAAGGGTTACCTCAGTAGTTGGATTAGCAAAAATGTCCCTTCTAAATGTATAGTCTGTTGTTGCTATCCTTGTGAGGCAATCCAGGTGTGCATTGGTCAGTCTGTTTCTCTTTTTTTGTTTCACAATGTTCATTGTTGAAAATGGTGCTTCACATGAATAAGTGCTGACAAAAAATGATGTCACCTTTTGCACACACTGCTTCAGAAGTGGATACTCTGTGTCTGACACAAGGCTCCAGAAGTGGGTAACACCTGACCTTAGTTCACCTTGCAATGTGTCATTTGCCTGCAGCTCCACTATCTCACTCTCTATTCCAGCACGGTCAGGACAGAGGGCTGTGATGACTGGGGTCAGAGATGACACTGGCACATGAAAGGGGTTCTCAGTGAAGTTAGAAAACTTCTTGTACTCCATGATATCCTTGAATCAAACTCCAACTTCCACTCTTCCAACACACGCACAAATGCATCACAGTTAAAATGTTGCAGTATGTCTGTGGGTTGGATGTGGTGACTGCTCTGAGTTTTGGGAAATGAACAAACTGTTGGTCAGGTATGAACAGTGTGGTGATTATATTTTGAAATGCTGTGACCACACTCAGCACTTTGTCCGGAGTTGTAGCTTTCCTTTGGAGGTGGAGATCTACCACGTTCAGGTGGCAGGTGATGTCAGTTTTTTTTAAACAGTTTAGTATCCACTGTGGATCATCCAGCTCTGGCTTGCAACAAATTCACGGATTTGAGGGAGGAGAGAGAGAAATCTTTCCAAAATGCCACGAGACAGCCATCTCACCTCATTGTGAAATATCAAGTCAACGTATTCTGTCTGTTATTCCTCCAGCAACTAGTAGAATTGCCGTTGATTCAGTGCCCTCGCAATAATAATGTTTATCACACCCACGACTTGCTGCTTCACATTCTGTAAGTCACAGTATTTGAGTTAGCCACAATTTGTGAATATCCTCTCTCTTTCTCATCAGGCCTATGAGTCCCTTCTCCTTCCCTCGCATGTTTGGGGTGCCGTCAGTGCACACAGATGCCAGATTTGACCAGTCAATATTATCACCAGCAAAAAATGTTTACAAGAGCTTTCAGAACATCCTCTCCTCGTGTCCTTGAAGGGGCAGTAAACATAAAAGTTCCTCTCTGAACGACTCGTTTTGAGGGAAGCGGACCCAAACGCATAATTAGGTCATGTCACTTACGTCAGTGCTTTTGTCAAGCGCAATACTAAAACACAGCGCCACAGATGTGTCAGTAATCAGTTGCTTACCGATGTCCTCGCCAATGACTTCTACACATCTTATGGTCGAGTCTGAGAGCTGCAGTCCCTTAATTTGCTTTAAAATAGCTTCCTTGTTTGTGAAATCAGCATACAATATTCCGGCTGAGGCCAACAAAAACATTATTTGACAATCTCCACGTCTGTGATGGCCTTGTTTCTCACAAGTATCCAACCAATGTTATCTCTGTCGTTTTCTCTGCAACAGTGCTAGATCTGTCCATTTGTTGTTGTCATTTGAGACCATTTTGTCATTTGAGACCATTTTGTTGTTTCTGAGGTTGCTTTGTGGCAGGTATGTTTTGTCAGAGTGGGCATGGTGTGACTGGAAATGTCACTCTAAATGTGCTCGTTTTAAACATTTTGTCTGCCTTCTGGTGAATAAGACAAAGTGAGCTTGTCCCATCATGCAGTACAAAAAAATACTTGTCTGTCCATTTCTCTTGGAACTTTTTGTGTTCTTCTTGAAACGACTGTATACTCCTCTTAGCCACGTTAGCTACGTTAGCTAGCTGCATTTCCCCGCTGCCATCTTCCTGATTTTCCTGGTTCTCCGGTGGTTGTTCGTTCATAGCTGTCACGTTGTTCTCCAGCTCTTCCCCTTGATTTTCAATGTCAATAGATGTATGTTTAATTTTTACAATAAATCGATCCATGTCGACCAGACTGCAAAATTAGCTAGTAGCAAACTGACATGTGTTGGTCGCTGTAGCTGAGCAGTTGTGTTTTATTTCGGCAAACGTTCTATTTCAGACTTTCTGTTCAACAGCTGCGCTATACTGCCATCTATCTGCCATCAAGGAAACAATATATTCAACTAAGTGATTCAGGCCTGCATTAAAGACATTGAATTTAAATTGTATCATTGTTATGCATTATGAATGGAAAATAGGCCTGCAGGTCGCCCGCGAAATAAGTACCACTGAGCTAGGGTTAGGGTTAGGTTTCGAGGATAAGGTTAGGGTTAGAGTTAGGAAAAATTTGATTTTGACTGGGACTGAATTATGTGCCCCCACAAGGTTAGTTATACAAGAATGTGTGTCTGTGTGCCCCACCTCCTTCTGAGATCAATTAGACCTCTGCCACTGGGTACAAACGTCAATTCAACATCTATTCCACCTTGGTTCAACGTAATTTCATTGAAATTACATGGAAACAACGTTGATTCAACTAGTGTCTGCCCAGTGGGCTGGTACTGACCAGTGGCTGGAGGAAAAGATAATTAAGCTAGCAGGCGCCAACACTGTGGCTCAGCAACTCTTGGCTGGCAGAGGAAACAATGGAGATACACTCAGGGACGGCCTCTCGGCCCAATCATGAAGCAATTAAGTAATGATGGCCCAACTCTGTCTCCGCCGAAAGACGTCAGACAGAAAGGAAGGCAGTCATGGAATGGGGCAGAAAAGTCTTCTAAGATGCAGAGAATTATTGGTGGTAGAGTTAATCAAGACTAAATGGATTGGGCGGCTCATTTATTGGACACCCTGAATAGGGAGTGAATTCAGATTGCATTCCCCCTGCTTGGAATTTGGTTACTGTTGGAATTGTTTTTGACTATATGCTGTCTTGTTTAAGTAAACGGATAGTTCAATTTCTTGGAAGTGTGTCACTTATTTCGACTTACTTAGGGTGCTGTCATCATCACTTTCCCCTTTACAAATATTACCGAAAGGTTGCTGGATTGACTCCCCGAGCAGACAAGGTAAATATCTGTCATTCTGCCCCTGAGCAAGGCAGTTAACCCACTGTTCCCTGGGCCCCGAAGACGTGGAAGTCGATTAAGGCAGCCCCTTCACCTCTCTGATTCAGAGGGGTTGGGTTAAATGCGAAAGACATATTTCAGTTGAAGGCATTCAGTTGTACAACTGACTAGGTATTCCCCCTTCCCTTTCCCATCCATACTGTGATCAGCATTAGCATCATCATTATCATCTACAGTTGAAGGCATTCAGTTGTACAACTGACTAGGTATCCCCCTTTCCCTTTCCCTTTATCATCCATACTGTGATTAGCATTAGCATCATCATTATCATCTACAGTTGAAGTCATTCAGTTGTACAACTGACTAGGTATCCCCTTTTCCCTTTCCCTTTATCATGCATATTAGCATTAGCATTATCATCATCATTATCATCTACAGTTGAAGTCGGAAGTTTACATACACCTTAGCCAAATACATTTAAACTCAGTTTTTCACAAATACTGACATTTAATCTTTGTAAATATCCCTGTCTTAGGTCAGTTAGGATCACCACTTTATTTTAAGAATGGGAAAGGTCAGAATAATAGTAGAGAGAGTGATTTATTTCAGTTTTCATTTATTTCATCACATTCCCAGTGGGTCAGAAGTTTACATACACTCAATTAGTATTTGGTAACATTGCCATTAAATTGTTTAACTTGGGTCAAATGTTTTGTGTAGCCTTCCACAAGCTTTGTGATGGTCACTCCAATACCTTGAATGTGTTGTCCTTAAGCCATTTTTCCACAACTTTGGAAGTATGCTTGTGGTCATTGTCCATTTGGAAGACCCATTTGCGACCAAGCTTTAACTTCCTAACTGATGTCTTGAGATGTTGCTTCAATATATCCACATAATTTTCCTACCTCATGATGCCATCTATTTTGTGAAGTATACCAGTCTCTCCTGCAGCAAAGCACCCCTACAACATGATGCTCCCACCCCCGTGCTTGACGGTTGGGATGGTGTTCTTCGGCTTGCAAGCATCCCCCTTTTTCCTCCAAACATAACGATGGTCGTTATGGCCAAACAGTTCTATTTTTGTTTAATCAGACCAGAGAACATTTCTCCAAAAAGTACAATCTTTGTTCCCATGTGCAGTTGCAAATCGTAATCTGGCATTTTTATGGCAGTTTTGGAGCAGTGTCTTCTTCCTTGCTGAGTGGCCTTTCAGGTTATGTCGATATAGGACTCATTTTTACTTTGGATATAGATACTTTTGTACTTGTTTCCTCCAGCATCTTCACAAGGTCCTTTGCTGTTGATCTGGCATTGATTTGCACTTTTTGCCCCAATGTGCGTTCATCTCTAGGAGACAGAATGCATCTCCTTCCTGAGCGGTATGACAGCTGTGTCCTACCATGGTGTTTATACTTGTGTACTATTGTTTGTACAGATAAATGTGGTACCATCAGGCATTTGGAAATTTCTCTCAAGGATGAACCAGACTTGTGGAGGTCTACAATTTTATTCCTGAGGTCTTGGCTGATATCGTTTGATTTTCCCATGATGTCACGCAACGAGGCCCTGAGTTTGAAGGTAGGCCTTTGAAATACATCCACAGGTACACCTCCAATTGACGTAAATTATGTCAATTAGCCTATCAGAAGCTTCTAAAGCCATGACATCAATTTCTGGATATTTCCAAAGTGTTTAAAGTCAGTGTTTACACTTCTGATACACTGGAATTGTGATACAGTGAATTACAAGTGAAAAACTCCCTCTGTAAAAAATTGTTGGAAAAATGACTTGTGTCATGCACAAAGTAGATGTCCTAACCGACTTGCCAAAACTATATATAGTTTTATATATAGTTATATATATAACTATGTTAAAGATAGGGCTGACTACTGCCCCCTTTGGAGGAATTGCGTGCCCATTGTAAACAGAAAACAAATCTGTCAAAAATTGCTAATATATGCATATAATAATAATAATTGAATAGAAAACACTCTAAAGCTTCTAAAACCATTCAAATGATGTCTGTATGTAAAGCAGAACTCTCAGGGCAGCCATTCTCCCAAACTCTCTCTTGCCATCATGAAAGTTGGGCCAACTTTGACGTCATCGCCCCCACCCTTCCCAACCAGCTACAGATCTGGGAACAGTTCCTATCTCTTCAGCAAGGTGTCCCCTTTCAGTGGGGCCTCATTGTGAGAATCGCTCGCTCCCTCGAGTTTTGGCGGGCTGAAACCTCCGGGTCACGAGAAAATACATGTACTTTCATGCGCGCGTCTGGTCCGGAGCTCTCTTTCTTCCAGGATTGACCAAACGATTTCAGTTTGTCTGTTCGAGCTAAGTTTTGTTTTGCATGTTTAGAACATGCTAAAGCTTGATTCTGCACTTAGTTTGACCAGTTTAGTCGACATATAATATGTAATTTTGAAGTTTAGATGCGCATCCACTAGAATTTTGGCTGCATTTCAACCGGAATTTGTCGCGTTTGGTAACCTAAAGACACAGACTTGAAAGCCAAACGCAGTTTTTGGTAAGTATAACTCCTTCCACGTCTTCTGATCGAAGAACATCTAAGGTAAGGGAATATTTATGTGTTAACCTGTTGACGGGGTAGGGTTCCCTTTTGGGAACGACCCCTCCCATGTTCAGCTGGAACGGTGGCGCACGGAATGCAAAAATATTCTTAGAAATATTTAACCTCCACACATTAACAAGTCCAATAGCTCAAATGAAAGATAAACACCTTGTTCATCTAGCCAGCAAGTCAGATTTCTAAAATATTTTACGGCGAAAACATAGCACATATTTATGTCAAACCACCACCAAAGACACAGCTAATTTGAATAGCCAAAAAATGCAATCAACAAACGCAGGATTAAAAGAAAAATAATTCACTAACCTTTTGAAAATCTTCATCAGATGACAGTAATAGGACATGTTACACAGTACATTTATGTTTTTTTCAATAATATGCTATTTATATCCATAAATCTCTGTTTACAATGACGGCATGTTCACAAAATGCTACTCAAATGTCCGGAGAAATGATGATATCTGCCGGAGCTAACGTCAGATAACAAGCAATACACATCATAAACTTTGACTAAATATACATGTTCTACATATAGATAGAAAGATACACTTCTTCTTAATGAAACCGCTGTGTTACATTTATTTTTAACGTTACAGAATTCGTTCACTGGCTAATATGAGACGGCGCTCAGAAATTAGCATTATGTCTCCTCTATCTCGGAGTCCACAGAAACCCATAATTCATAACAAGAAATGTGTGGAGTGGTTGAAAAATGAGTTTTAATGACTCCAACCTATGTGTATGTAAACTTCCGACTACAACTGTATAATGTGATTTTCATTAGCATGCTAATTACCATACTCAATCATGGTTCCATTGGTGTCATTGTCTTTACATACATGAATGAATGCCATAGCAAAAAATGGTGTACCGCAAATTGTTTACTCATGCATCACACCGCCTATTTAACAATGCTATTGGCATAAAGCTAATTGGTTAAACTAATTACTAGATGCCCTGCTTGGTGCATAATAGGGTCTTCAAAGTGTCAAAATTAGCTCACTTGAAAAGAATGTTTCACAAGTTATATGAGGCAGTAGGCTACCTATCCTTCATCTCTCTTTGAGGCATGTTTTTGAAATCTAAGCTGACATATTTTGATGAAGTACATCTCTTGAGAACATGATAACAATAAAAAAAGAAAAACAACATTGGGCTTGTGATTCCAGTTGGACATTGTCAGATGCAGTGAAATTGTGCCAAGAATTTGAAAAACTTAGCTGTGTAGGTAGACGTTAAACAAAGGACACGGGGTGATAGGAAACAAAGTTGTGAAAAAGTTTGCCAGCCTATCCTGTAGAGAGTTGTATATTTGTACTTCCTGTATGGTTTCTACATCCTGTTTGTGTTTGTATATGGGCTGGTTCGATAACACTTGCCTAGTTTTCCAGTCACACTACTTGTCACTGTCACACACACAAATAGGGACTGTTTGTGGTCCAACTTCCCAAAACATATCTTGGTCATCTTTTATCCTCAGTCTTTCCTACATGTTCCCCTGTGATTGTTTATTCGGAATGGGTGTATAATGGCCACCTGTCCATTTTTCACCAGGGCCGTCTGGTTACCAACTTCTCTTCCAAGTGAAATATTGGATTTCCAAAGTCCATCTCCTAATTTGTGAAATGTGTACATATTATTTGTACACTCTTGTTACAGATGTAGGATCTTAATTTGAGCCAGTTTGCTATAGCAGGAAAACAATCCTGCAGCAACTGGACGTGAATTATTATGTGTATTATCATTTTTGTATGGTCTTTTAAAACCTCAAATACAGTGCCTTGCAAAAGTATTCATCCCCCTTTGAGTTTTTCCTATTTTGTTGCATTACAATCAGTATTTTAAATAGATTTTTATTTGGAATTAATGTAATGGACATGCACAAAATAGTCCAAACTGGTGAAATGAAAATGATTACTTGTTTCAAAATATAAAAAAGAAACGGAAAAGTGGTGCGTACATATGTATTCACCCCCTTTGCTATGAAGCCCCTAAATAAGATCTGGTGCAACCAATTACCTTCAGAAGTCACATAATTAGTTAAATAAAGTCCACCTGTGTGCAATCTAACTGTCACATGATCTCAGTTTATATACACCTGTTCTGAAGGCCCCAGAGTTTGGGGCAACACCAAGTAAGCGGCACCATGAAGACCAAGGCGCTCTCCAAACAGGTCAGGGACAAAGTTGTGGAGAAGTACAGATTAGGGCTGGGTTATAAAAACATATCTGGAACTTTGAACATCCCACGGAGCACCATTAAATTCATTATAAAAAACAACAAACCTGCCAAGAGAGGGCCGCCCACAAAAACTCACAGACCAGGCAAGGAGGGCATTAATCAGAGAGGTAACAAAGAGACCAAAGATAACCCTGAAGGAGCTGCAAAGCTCCACAGAGGAGATTGGAGTATCTGTCCATAGGACCACTTTAACCCTACACTCCACAGAGCTGGGCATCATGGAAGAGTGGGGGGAAAAAACTATTTCTTGAAGAAAAAAACAAGCACACACGTTTGGCATTTGCTAAAAGGCATTTTAGGAGACTCCCCAAACATATGGAAGAAGGTAGTCTGGTCAGATGAGACTAAAATGTTGCTTTTTTGGCCATTAGAGGAAAATGCTGTCTGGCGCAAACCCAACACCTCTCACCACCCCGAGAATACCATCAGTGAAGCATGGTGGTGTCAACATCATATGTTTTTCATCGGCAGGGACTGGAAAACTGGTAAGAATTGAAGGAATGATGAATACACTAAATACAAGGAAATTCTTGAGGGAAACCTGTTTCAGTCTTCCAGAGATTTGAGACTGGGACGGAGGTTCACCTTCTAGCAGGACAATGACCCTAAGCATACTGCTAAAGCAACACTCGAGTGGTTTAAGGGGAAACATGTAAATGTCTTCGAATGGCCCAGACAAAGTCCATACCTCAATCCAATTGAGAATATGTGGTATGACTTAAAGATTACTGTACACCAGCGGAACCCATCCAACTTGAAGGAGCTGGAGCAGTTTTGCATTGAAGAATGGGAAAAAATCCCAGTGGCTAGATGTGCCAAGCTTATAGAGACATACCCCAAGAGACTTGCAGCAGTAATTGCTGCTAAAGGTGGCTCTACAAAGTTTTGACTTTGGGGGGGGGGGTGAATAGTTATGCACGCTCAAGTTTTCTGTTTTTTGTTTGTTTCACAATAAAAAATATTTTGCATCTTCAAAGTGGTAGGCATGTTGTGTAAATCCAATGAAACAAACCCCCAAATACTATATTTTATTTCCAGGTTGTAAGGCAAAAAAATAGGGAAAATGCCAAGGAGGTGAGTACTTTCACAAGTCACTCTACAATACAAGTTTTATAGTTTTCCTGCAACAGGTTGATCAAATTGAGATCCTTCATCTGTACAACTTACATTAATACATGCATCTCTTTCAATAGCTGTCTTCAGTTAAATGTGACTGACCGACTCGATTCGGTCTTCTGTAGCAAAATTTGAAATTGTGTTTTTACATTGGATAGAAGTAGAGACACTACATTACATTTAAGGAACAATGGGAAAGTAATTCTGCTTTGAAAGTTGCTAAACTTGTAACCTCACTTTTGAGAAAATGGCCCTTGAATGTTTTGGTCCTACTGGAGTGCTCTTCATTGTCTACACCCATTCAGCATCATTCACACCCTCTTAAGCTTTAGCCACACCCATCTCTTTAAGGATTCACATGTGAGGCTATGTACTAAACAACCAAATATTTCAAGACTAAAGGCTGGTTTATAGTATGGGTTTGTTCGTAAATTTAATCTGGAGTGCCAATGTTTGCTATGGGCATTTGTAAACTCAGAGCATTATCCGATTGTCCGATGTAAATTCAGAGTGTTTCACTCTCGGAGCATTCAGAGTGCACACTGGACTCTGGCTGAGGAGTAGGGTTGATCCGAGCGCTCTGACCTAACAACAGCAGTCATGCACCCAAGCTAAATGGGCTCATAATTTAGCCATTTTATTCACATTTACAGATGACATATACATTTGTTATTAAGGCACATGAAAGATCACATGTTCCAGAAGGCATTTCTGCCAAAAAACATTTGAATTTACATTTTTGGGTGTGCGTCTTTAGTTACTACTCAACTTGTTTTCAAGGGTGGCAACCCTAATTTAGAATATCACTGAAAATGTATGCATTTGTATAACCATACATTTCTCCATACGGGGTTACAGTGAGCTGAACTCAAATTGTTGCAGTTCATTTATCTTAAATGCATCACTTATTCTTTCCTTTACATCAGATTCTTGAAATAATTGAATTCTCATGAGCAACATGCTACAACACAGTCAACAAGCAAGCACATATGAGAAAGCAACTGCCAAGCATGGACAGCGTTTGGGAGTGGGCATTGAGTTGAGGTCTAATTTGAAAGAGGTGTTTTCTTTAATGGGCTATTCGTCATATATTTTTTGAAAGATATATCCCTCTTCTCGCCATTCGATTTGCAGTGAAGATGCAGCATTAGTAAATGGTGGGTGTTCTAAAAGCAGCTGTCAAGCTCTGCTGTCTTGATATGTTCTCTTGCCTAATACAACTGTGCCTTCAGGGAAGCCGTAGGTGCGAACCCGTCTCTTGTTTGACATATTACAAATCACATTCACCAAGTAAAAGTTCAAGGTGTAGTATTAGACCTATAATACGATATTATGCGGCAAACTTCCATAAATCAATCACCAATTAAGTCAGAATGTTTAAGTAATTACCCTGCTATTCTCCATATATAGGCATTGCATGACATAATATAATAGAATTAGGGGGATGAAACACCTAAACCCAGGGCTTAGCTGGTCCTGCTCCAGAGCTGGGTTAGCACCACTATTTGGGTAATTGCCCTAGGATACGCATGGAACTTTTACTGGCCATTCACACTTTTGGCCACATTTTATTAACGAATGCTTGTGTGAAGGTAGCTCAGTGCTAGTTTTTTTCTCTCAGTCAATGCCGAGTGAAAAGCTCTAAAGGGTGTCAATAACCATTGAAACGCCATTGAAACATACTTTGTTGTTCCAAACATCAGCGATAAGAGTCAAAAGGGCCATATCATAGGAATGGTTCATAGAATACTCTGTGGGCTCGGTGCCTGCAGAATCTCTGAGGATAACAGCACATGCAGCTCTAACTGCAAAGCAGCGGTTGGATTTCAATTGAACAGCCAGCTGTTACGTGAACACAGCAGCAGAAACTCTCCTGGGCGCATACAGACGGAGGCCTCAGAGTGATGAGGGGAAATTACATATTGGTTTTATGCTATCGTACCTAACTGACTACATTTTCAACAAGAGATTGACTGAAGCATGTGAAAGTCTAAATGGACTGCAAGCACATCGAAGTCTGGATGGTTGATCATGTTCGTCCCTAGGTAACTTCTGCAGTTTCTCTGTTTCTTTCACTTCAGTGGATAGAGAATATAACTTTAAAGCTCTGGGGAAGCATGCAGTTTATAGGAGGGGATTGGATATCTGAGTTGTTGAAATGGACATCTGACAGATACTTGTGTTGCTGATAATGTCAGTGTTATACATATAAATATAGTACCAGTCAAAAGTTTGGACACTGGGTTATTCTTTAGTTTTACTATTTTCTACATTGTAGAATAATTGTGAAGACATCAAAACTATGAAATAATACATATGGAATCATGTAGTAACCAAAAAAGTGTTAAACAAATCAGACCATGAGACATCTGCTGTGAAAGGTAGCAGAGCTAGAGCGGTGTTTGTTAGACCATGAGACATCTGCTGTGAAAGGTAGCAGAGCTAGAGCGGTGTTTGTCAGACCAAACCACAAAAAAATATATATAAAATGGCACTGACAGAGATGCTCGCTTCGCGTTCTTAGGAAACTATGCAGTATTTAGTTTTTCTATGTATTATTTCTTACATTGTTACCCCAGGAAATCTTAACTTCTTGGTGACAGGGGCAGTATTTTCACGTCCGGATGAAATGCATGCCCATATTCAACTGCCTGCTACTCATCCCCAGAAGATAAGATATGCATATTATTATTTGGATAGAAAACACTCAGAAGTTTCTAAAACTGTTTGAGTATAACAGAACTTATGTAGCAGGCGAAACCCGAGGAAAAAACATTCAATTTCTTTTTTTTTTGTGGTCACTCTCTTTTCAATGTGCTTTCAATGGGAATCCAGATTTCTAAGGGATCTTCTTGCAGTTCCTATCGCTTCCACTGGATGTCACCAGTCTTTAGAAATTGGTTAAGGTTTTTCCTTCGTGTAATGAAGGAGTAGCCCTGTTCAAAATGAGGGTCACTTCAAGTGTACTGTTTGTTAGAGGCACGTGACCAGAAAAATAGCGTCAGTTTGTTTTCTTCCTGTATTGAACATAGATCATCCCGTCTTCAATTTGATCAGTTATTTACTTTGAAAAATACCTGAAGTTGAATTACAAAAGTAGTTTGAAATGTTTTGGCAAAGTTTACAGGTAACTTTTGAGATATTTTGTAGTCACGTTGAGCAAGTTGGAACCAGTGTTTTTCTGGATCAAACACGCCAAATAAATGGACATTTTGAATATATATCGACGGAATTGATCGAACAAAAGGACAATTTGTCATGTTTATGGGACATATTGGATTGCCAACAGAAGAAGCTCGTCAAAGGTAAGGCATGATTTATATTTTTATTTCTGCGTTTTGTGTCGCGCCTGCAGGGTTGAAATATGTTTTCTCTCTTTGTTTACGGAGGTGCTACTCTCAGAAAATAGCATTGTTTGCTTTCGCCGAAAAGCCTTTTTGAAATCTGACATGTTGGCTGGATTTATAACACGTGTAGCTTTAATTTGTTATCTTACATGTGTGATTTCATGAAAGTTAGATTTTTATAGTAATTTATTTGAATTTGGCACTCTGCATTTTCTCTGGCTTTTGGCCAAGTGGGACTCTTGCCTCCCACAAATCCCAGAGAGGTTAAGTCTAATTACATACAGCCGGGAAGAACTATTGGATATAAGAGTAACGTCAACTTACCAACATTACGACCAGGAATACGACTTTCCCGAAGCAGATCCTGTCTTCAGACCACCACCCAGGACAATGGATCTCATCCCAGCAGCTGACCTAAAGCAACGGCGACGCAGAAGGGGCAGACGGAGCGGTCTTCTGGTCAGGCTTCGAAAACGGGCACATCACTCTCTGCTCCCAAGTATACTACTCGCCAATGTCGAGTCTATTGACAACAAGGTAGATGAATTTCGAGCAAGGGTTGCCTTCCAGAGAGACATCAGAGATTGTAACATTCTCTGTTTCACGGCAACATGGCTCTCTCAGGATATGTTGCCGGAATCGGTCCAGCCACTGGGCTTCTCCATGCGTCGTGCCGACAGAAATAAACATCTCTCTGGGAAGAGAAAGGGCGGGGGTGTATACTTATGATTAACAGCTCATGGTGTGATCATAACAACACACAGGAACTCAAGTCTTTCTGCTCACCCGACCTATAATTCCTTACAATCAAATGTCGGCCATTCTACCTACCAAGATAATTCTTTTCAGTTATAGTCACAGCTGTGTACATCCCCCCTCAAGCGAACACCAAGACGTCCCTCAGGGACTTCACTGGACTCTATGTAAACTGGAAAATATATACCCGGAGGCTGCATTTATTGTAGCTAGGGATTTTAACAAAGCTAATTTGAGATCAATGTTACCTAAATTTTATCAGCATATTGATTGCATGACATATAGGGCTAATACTCTCGACCACTGCTACTAGAAACTCAAACAGGATGTAGCATCGACGAGAATCATTTAACGCTGGTCTGACCAATCGGAAGCCACGCTCCAAGATTGTTTTGATCACGTGAACTGGAATATGGAACCTCAGAGAACGACAGTGATCTATACACTGACTCGGTGAGTGCGTTTATAAATAAGTGCATTGCAGATGTCGTACCCACTGTGACTATTAAAACATACCCTAACCAGAAACCGTGGATGGATGGCGCCATTTGCGAAAAACTGAAAGCGCGATCCACCGCATTTAACCATGGAAAGTGGTCCAGTGATATGGCTGAATATAAACAGTGTAGTTATTCCCTCCGCAAGGCAATCAAACAAGCAAAATCCTGGTACAGGGACAAGGTGGAGTCGAAATTCAATGGCTCAGACACAGGAAATCACGAACTACAAAAACAAAAACAGCCACGTGACTGTTACCGACGTCACGCTTCCAGACAAACTAAACACCTTCTTTGCCCGCTTTGAGGATAATACAGTGCCACTGTCACAGCTCGCTAACAAAGACTGCAGCACTCCCTCTCCTTCTCAGTGGCTGGCATGAGTAAAACATTTAAACATGTTAACCCTCGCAATGCTGCTGGCCCAGACTGCATCCCTAGCAGCGTCCTCAGAGCATGCGCAGACCAGCTGGCTGGTGTATTTATGTCATATTTAATCGTTCCCTATCCCAGTCTGCTGTCCCCATATCACCACCACCTTACCGGCCACCCTAGATCCACTTCACAGGTCCACAGATGACGCAATCGCCATCGTACTGCACACTGCCCTATCCTATCTGAACAAAGATCATATATATGTAAGAATGCGGTTCATTGAGTACAGCTCAGCATTCAACACCATAGTACCCTCCAAGCTCATCATTAAGCTGGAGGCCCTAGGTCTCAACCCCTCCCTGTGCAACTGGGTTCTGGACTTTCTGATGGGCCGCCCCAGGTGGTGAGGTAGTAAACAACATCTCCACTTCGCTGACCCTCAACACTGGGGCCCCACAAGGATGTGTGCTCAGCACTCTCCTGTACTCCCTGTTCACCTGCGACTGCGTGGCCATGCATGCCTCCAACTCAATCATCAAGTTTGCAGACGACACAACAGTAGTGGGCTTGATCACCACCAACGATGAGACTGCCTACAGGGAGGAGGTGAGAACACTTGGAGTGTGGTGTCAGGAAAACAACCTCTCACTCAACATCAGCGAAACAAAGGAGATGATCGTGGACTTCAGGAAACAGCAGAGGGAGCACCCCCCTATCCACATCGAAGGGACAGCATTGGAGAAGGTGGAAAGTTTTAAGTTCCTGGGCATACACATCACAGACAAACTGAAATGTCCACCCACACAGACAGTGTGGTGAAGAAGGCGCAACAGCACCTCTTCAACCTCAGGAGGCTAAAGAAATTTGGCTTGTCACCCAAAACCCTGGCAAACTTTTACAGATGCACAATCGAGAGCATCCTGTCGGGCTGTATCACAGCTTGATACGGCAACTGCACTGCCCTCAAACCCAAGCCTCTCCAGAGGGTGGTGCGATCTGCACAACACATCACCGGGGGCAAACTACCTGCCATCCAGGACACCTACACCGCCCGATGTCACATGAAGGCCAAAAACCACCTGAGGGGGTATGAAGGTAGTTTTCTGCCTACCCAAAATGGGGTTAAATAAAAATATAGTTTTTTTATACTGTCTTTATTTTTTGACTGTCTTTTTTGCCACTTAGGTATTCAATCCATTCCTCTGGGCTACAGTAGTAACAGACAAATTATGTATTTTATCAAGTCCTTTTTTTCTACATATATTTTTTTATACCTAAAGCGGTCCTAAAATTCCAAATCAAATAGCCCCGCCACCCCCAGCGGCTTATACTTTTAAGAATTAAAGCTCTATCCCTATCTCGTTCTCTTCTCTTACCTGTCCTCTATCACTTCTTATTTACCTCTCTTTCGCCCATGGTTTATCATTTGTCATTCTGATGACCCCTTCGGTTACTCTGGAGATATACCCTGTGAATACCCTGTTCTCTCGTTCCCCATAAAGACATTGACCCCTTTGATGGCTCTGTACAGCTCTTAAATTCTCTATTTATTCAAATGGGGCCGAGCCTTCGTAAAAGCCAGTCCTCCAATCAATGCAAATATCTGCAGCAATCTCTCCACACTGCACACATACAGTGCCTTCAGAAGGTATTCATACCCCTTGACTTATTCCACATGTTGTTGTGTTACAGACATCTACACACTACCCCATAATTACAAAGTGAAATATCTCATTTACATAAGTATTCACACCTCTGAGTCAAAACATTGAAGAAGCACCTTTGGCTATGATTACAGACTGGGGCGAAGGTTCACCTTCCAACAGGACAACGACCCTAAGCACACAGCCAAGACAATGCAGGAGTGGCTTCGGGACAGTTCTCTTAATGTCCTTGAGTAGCTCAGGCAGAGCCTGGACTTGAACCCGATTGAACATCTCTGGAGAGACCTGAAAATAGCAGTGCAGCAACGCTCCCCATCCAACCTGACAGAGCTTGAGAGGATCTGCAGAGAAGATTGGGAGAAACTCCCGTAATACAGGTGTGCGAAGCTTGTTGCGTCATACCCAAGAAGACTCGAGGCTGTAATTGCTGCCAAAGGACTGAGTACTTAAAAAAAAAAATACATTTTCAAAATTTTCTAAAACACTGTTTTTACTTTCTTATTATGGGGTATTGTGTGTCGATTGATGAGGGGGGAAAAACAAGTTAATCCATTTTAGAATAGGGTTGTACCGTAACAAAATTTTGAAAAAGTCAAGGGGTATTAATACTTTCTGAATTGCACTGGAAGTTATTTATATTTTATATTTTTATAATTTTGCAAACATTTCTAAAAGCCTGTTTTCACTTTGTCATTATGGGTTATTTTGTGTGGAAGATTGTTCAGTTAATCCATTTAGAATAAGGCTGTAGTGTAACAAAATGTGGAAAAGTCAAGGGGTATTAATACTTTCCGAATGCACTGTATTTGTGGCGTACAGAGATGAGGTAGTCATTCAAAAATCTTGTTAAAGTCTATTATTATTGCGCAGTCCATGCAACTTATTATGTGACTTGTTAATTAAGCACATTTTTACTGCTGAACTCAAGACTTTAAATTTTTAATGAATGTGTAAAACTTTTGAAAAACAACATCCACTTTGACATTATTGGGTATTGTGTCTAAATGTAATCAATTTTAAATTCAGGCTGTAACACAACAAAATGTTGTCTGAAGGCTCTGTATGTCAAACACACATCCCCAGTAACTGACAGCCTGCTATGTTTCTTTGACGGAGGGACTTGTTGTCGAATCGAATGTGTCAACACAGGAATGACAATGGTACTAAAATACTGTGTCCACATGGGTGGCGCACACTGGAATGTGAGTCAGCCACCGATCTAAGCAGGGCATCAAGGCAAGCTATGTTGGGCACATTTGTAAGCTGTGTTTCAGGGTGAACAGCTGGCAGTACCCTTTACTGTAAAATACACTGCTATATCCCCACCCCCTCATTTTTATATTGACCATAAAATCAGAAACTACTACAGTTACAGATGTAGTTGTAAGTTCACATACACATAGTTTGGAGTCATTAAAACTTGTTTTTTAACCCTCCACAATTTATTGTAAACAAACTATAGTTTGGCAAGTCGGTTAGGACATCTACTTTGTGCAAGTCATTTTTCAGACAGATTATTTCACATATAATTCACTGTATCACAATTCCAGTGGGTCAGAAGTTTACATAAACTAAGTTGACTGTGCCTTTAAACAGCTTGGAACATTTCAGAAAATTATCTCATGGCTTTAGAAGCTTCTGATAGGCTAATTGACATTATTTGAGTCAATTGGAGATGTTCCTGTGGATGTATTTCAAGGCATACCTTCAAACTCAGTGGCTCTTTACTTGACATCATGGGAAAATCAAAAGAAATCAGCCAAGGCAATGCTACCAAATACTAATTAAGTGTATGTAAACTTCTGACCCACTGGAAATGTGATGAAAGAAATAAAAGCTGAAATAAATCACTCTCTGCTATTATTCTGACATTTCACATTCTTAAAATAAAGTGGTGATCCTAACTGACCTAAAACAGGGAATTGTTACTAGGATTAAATGTCAGGAATTGTGGAAAAACTGAATTTAAATGTATTTGGCTAAGGTGTATGTAAACTCCCGACTTCAACTCTAGTATAGTTGAGGCTTTCAATGACAGTACTGTATGTGTAATGATAATGGGCTGTATTTAAGAAAGGTTTTATGTCACCTTTCACTTGGTGGAACTCTCAAATTCGTGAATGTGTTTGCACTGTGAATGTGTTTTGCACTTTAGAGACGCAATGCTGATCGCTTGTCCATAGATGTTGACATATGAAGACCTTTGTATGCAAGTGTTCAGAATGGCATCTATCAACACAGAAAATTCCCAAACACTGTCCTGAGTTTTGAATAAGAGGCCATCACCGACTACACAACATGCAGACCTCACTTGACTTGACTTCATCCACTCTGGCTATAGAGAAACACAAGGGTGGGTAGGGGGAGTAAACTGACCCCATCTCCTGCCATGTCTATTTAGGTGGAATTGCCATAAAGTCAATACGATCAATGGCTAATGGCCTCTTCCCCTTTGATGGCCTCTGTTTAATCAGAGTAAGAGCTGGGGCCATCCTCCTGCCTGGTCATGTCCATTAATACGCCTCTTCTTTCATTTGTTTTCTTTTTATTGCCACTCCGGCAGCCGGCCGGCAATCACGCGGCTGATTGAGCCCTGCTCAATACTAAACCAGTAAGACATGTAAGATGAATGACCCGTGGCCCAGCGAGCTGATTCATACCACCACTGCCCTGCCCCAACATGTGTACTTCCTCCTGTAATATACACCAAAATACCTTTTTACAATTTGAGTAATGTTGGGAATAGGGAAGTAGGTCCAGCTCTCATATTCCACATTTGTCTTCATCGTTCAATTGTATCTTATGTTCTTCGTGTGTCACACCCTGATCTGTTTCACCTCTTTGTGTGCTAGTCTCTCCTCCCCCCTCCAGGTGTCGCCCATCTTCCCCATTATCCCCAGAAATAGTCATATTTAACATTCATGATAATACAAAGTGTCATACATCAAAATAAAGCTTAACTTCTTGTTAATCCAGACGCTGTGTAAGATTTCAAAAAGGCTTTATGGCGAAATCATACCATGCGATTATCTGACCATGTGATTACAAACATTTTCAAGCCAAGTAGAGGAGTCACAAAAGTCAAAAATAGCGATAAAATGAATCACCTACCTTTGATGATCTTCATCTGGTTGCACTCACAAGAGTCCCTGTTACACAATAAATGTTTGTTTTGTTCGATAAAGTTCCTCTTTATGTCCCAAAAACTCTGTTTTGTTGGTGCGTTTTGTTCAGTAATCCACTGGCTCAAAGGCGGTCACAACAGACAGAAAAATATATCCGGAGTACCGGTAGTACTCCTGATTTTCCTTGTCTCTGTTTTCCAGCCCTCCCAGTTCCGACCTGTTCTGCCCGCCCTGACAATGAGACCGCCTGCCTGACCATTTAGCCTGCCCTGACCTCGAGCCTGCCTGCCCCCTTGTACCATTCGGACTCTGACCTGGTTAATGAACTGCTGCCTGTCCTCGACCTGCTTATTGCCTGCCCCTTGTATTCTAATAAATATCAGAGATTCAAACCATCTGCCTCCTGTGTCTGCATCTGGGTCTCGCCCTGCATCGTTATAGTACGAACTGGCCATGACTGGCCCAGCAGACTCGGACTGGCTCCGCAATACTGTCCCCCTGCAGGGAGCCAGCATTGAAAAACATTAGGAGCTACTTCAGAGCCTTATGGAAGGTCTCCATACGCTGTTGGGATGCCATGACCAGGGTTTCAAGACATTCCTAGAGCAATTCTGTGGACTATCAGGCAGCATGCCACAACAAAGACCTCCCGGATGCTCAGTAATTCCCCTGCCAGTGATGATTTTGTACAGCCTGCTCCGGCTTCCCGAGAACCCCACCTACCTCCTCCTGAGCGCTATGTTGGGACCCTGAAACCTGCCGGGCGCTTCTTTCCCAGTGCTCTCTTATCTTTGTGCTGCGGCCCTCTTCGTTCCCTTCTGACCATTCAAGAATAGCGTATGTTCTCCTGGGCTACGACGGTTTGGGAGCAACAATGCACCGTTTGCCTTCGTTTGGAGGATTTCATGGCGGAGGTGAGGAAGGTATTCGATTCTCTGGTGTCCGGGAGAGAGGTGGCCCGGAAGTTACTTAGATTACGCCAAGAACCCTGTAGTGTGGCAGACTACGCAGTAGACTTTCGCACGTTGGCTGCCGAGAGTGCCTGGAACCCGGAGTCTGTTCAATACCTTTCTTCATGGACTATCCAAGGAGATTAAAGATGAGCTCGCAGCTCTGGAGTTACCCCTGGACCTCGACTCCCTCATAGCCTTAACAATAAGGATCGATGGACGTCTACGGGAGCACAGGAGGGAGAGGAGTTCTGTTTTTATCCCCACTTGTTCGTCTACAGCTGCCTGCTCGCCCCTGAAGAACCCCGGAAGTCCCCGATGCCTGCATTTCTGAGAGGATCCGAAGGCACCCGAGTCCCCTCGGGAATCATCGGGAACAAGTGACTCATTTTCAACTGTGCCTACACAATGGGGCAGAGCTAGGTTGTCACATCAGAAACAACTACAGAGGCTTAACTCCAACAGTTGCCTGTGTTGTGGTGCTACAGGGAATTACAAATCCACCTGTCCAGGAAAATACCAGATTCATCAGCTAGGTAAGAGTACTATGGTGGGCCATACTGGGAGTTTTCTAACTGGTTTTTCATAGGCAATGTCACTCATAGTATGGTGCTCTTTAACCTGCATGTGTCGGGCAATTTATACAAATCCTTCTCATTGAATCTCCCCATGTTCCTGTTGTTTTGGGATTCGCATGGCTCCAGGTGCACAACCCCATTATTGAATGGACCACTGGTTCTATCCTGGGTTGGAGCCCGTTCTGCTACTCATATTGCCTTAAAGGCGGTGCAACCTGCACCGGGACATTCTCCTGTGGGCTCTGGTAAAGCCTAGGATTTATCCACCGTTCCCACGGAATACCAGGACCTACTGGAGGTGTTCAGCAAGGCTCAAGCCACCTCCCTCCGCATCGTCCCTACGGTTGCGCTATTGATCTCCTCCCGGGCACAACACTGTTTTGTGGGCGGCCATACTCCCTGTCTGGCCCTGAGACCAAGGCCATGGAGGAGTACATTGAGGACTCTCTGGCTGCTGGGAGAACTCATCCTTCTGCCTCCCCTGCCGGCACAGGGTTCTTATTTGTGGAAAAAAGGACAAGGCCCTGCTTTCATGTATGGCCTCAATGATATCACAGTGAAGAATCGCTACCCTCTACCACTTCTCTCCTCGGCTTTCTCCAGGGGGCAACCATCTTTTCCAAGTTGGCCCTTCGGAATGCCTAACACCTAGTTCGGATACACAAAGGAGACGAGTGGAAGATGGCCTTCAACACAGCTAGTGGACTCTATGAGTCATGCCGTTTGGACTCACCAACGCTGCCGCAGTGTTCCAGGCAACTGGTCAACAATGTGCTCCATGACATGTTGAATAGATTTGTGTTAGTCTACCTCGACAACATCCTTTTCTTCTCCCATTCTGCTCAAGAACACATCCTCCATGTCCAACAAGTCCTTCAGTGCCTCCTAGAGAACCAGTTGTTCGTGAAAGCTGAGAAGTGCAAATTCCACATCTCCATTATCTCCTTTCTGGGATACGCCATCACTGAAGGGAGTGTTCAGATGGATCCTGAAAAGGTAAGAGCGGTGGTGGATTGGCCCCAACCCACATGCAGAGTGCAGCTGCAACATTTCCTGGGATTTTCTCATTTCAACCGCTGCTTCATTCGGGGCTACAGCACCCTAGCGGCTCCCCTCTCTGCACTCACTTCTCCCAAGGTGCCGTTCACATGGTCTCCAGCTGTTGACAGGGCGTTCTTGGACCTCAAGCGTCGGTTTACTACGGCCCCCATCCAACCAGATCTGTCTGGTTAGTTCGTGGTTGAGGTCTGACGTTGGAGTGGGGGCCATCCTGTCCCAGCAGTCTGCCCAGGACCAAAAGCTGCATCCCTGTGCCTTCCTGTCCCATCGTCTCAACCCCGCTGAGAGAAATTACGACGTAGGAAATCGGGACCTTCTGGCGATCAAGATTGCGTTGGGGGAGTGGAGGCACTGGCTGGAGACATAATAATTTAGAATATCTCCACACCATCAAGCGCCTTAATTCTAGGCAGGCCCGTTGTGCCCTGTTTTTCACCGGGTTCAATTTCACCATCTACTACCACCCAGGGTCCAAGAATGTGAAACGGGATGCTCTCTCTCACCAGTATAGATCAGCTGCCACACAGTCTGACTCTGAGACCATCCTCTCTACCTCATGTTTGGCAGCTACAGGTGTCTGGGGTATCGAGAGCCTGGTTTGTAAGGCACAAGATTACTAGCCGGACCCTGGGGGGGGCCGGCTAACCAAATGTTTGTCCCTGATTCGGCCTGGTCTCAGCCTTCATTGCCGCCTGCACGGTATGTGCTTCGAACAAGACTCCGAGGCAAGCTCCAGCTGGCCTCCTTCAGCCACTCCCTGTTCCTCATTTCCCCTGGTCCCATATATCTCTGGATTTTGTCACTGGGCTTCCTCCGTCAGTTGGCAACACCACTATCCTGACAGTAGTGGATATGTTCTCTAAAGCCGCCCATTTCATCCATCTCCCAAACTTACCTTCAGCCAAGCTCATGGTGCAGCACGTCTTCCGAATCCATGGACTCCCTGTCGACATTGTCTCTGATCGTGGTCCTCAATTATTTTCCCGATTATGGAAGACGTTCTGCACCCTCATTGGGTTGTCAGCCAGCCTGTCCTCCGTGTTTCATCCCCAGTCCGAAGGCCTGTCGGAGCGTGCCAATCAAGACCTGGAGACTGCACTTAGGTGCCTCGTCTCGACCAACCCCACCACCTGGAGCCGGCAACTTGTGTGGGTGGAATACGCCCGGAACACTGTTCCCTGCTTGGCCACTGGGCTCTCGCCCTTTGACTGCTCAATGGGTTATCAGCCCCCGCTCTTCCCAAAGCAAGAAGAAGTCAACATACCCTCGGCCCAGATGTTCGTCAGCCGCTGTCGGCATACCTGGAAGAGATCTCGGTCTGCTCTTGTCAAGGCCACCTCCAGGTATTGTCGACAAGCCTGACCATTCAGCCTGCCCTGATGTCGAGCCTGCCTGCCCCCTGTGCCTTTCGGACTCTGACCTGGTTAATGAACTTCTACCTGTCCTCGACCTGCCTATTGCCTGCCCCTTGTATTCTAATAAATATCAGAAACTCAAACAATCTGCCTCCTGTGTCTGCATCTGGGTCTCGCCCTGTGTTGTTATATCGTGTTCTAGGAAATTATATTAAGTTAAGCAGCTCTTGTCTGTGCCAACCTTTTTTGGAAA
This sequence comes from Oncorhynchus kisutch, assembly GCF_002021735.2. Lineage (NCBI taxonomy): Eukaryota > Metazoa > Chordata > Actinopteri > Salmoniformes > Salmonidae > Oncorhynchus > Oncorhynchus kisutch. The sequence continues at coordinate 52,026,691 of NC_034181.2, read as the reverse complement.
TGTGGGGTTCCACGGGGATCGTATCGGGCCCACTCCACATTTAGCTCTGGTCGAGATGAGAACACATGAATGGGAGCTCGTTTTACATTAGTACATGGCAAAGTTCACCCTGGGAAAAAACCTTTGAATCAAAACAGCTGTCAGGCTTCCCGTCCCTTAGAAAAATGTCCCCTCTACCCCTTAAAGTCATTAGCAATAGCCGGTCTACTCCTCCATGGTCGTCATTTAGAATGGGCCAGTGACCTGGCGGTTGGGTTCCTATTCTCAGGCCATGTTAGAGCCGTCACACTGCAAAGAACAGTTCCAAGGCTCAGTGACCAGGGCTATTCCATTACATGAGTTACTGCTGCTGAGGGGGACAGACGGCACAGTCACAGCTAATAATTTAAACCGAAGGCCTGTCAGAGCTATACATGTATAGTACCTGTATTGTCATTGTAGAGCACAGCCAAACTCAACTGGCGGACCATGGTCCGAGTCCGGACCCAGAGAAGGGTCATCTCGGACCGGACAACATCGCATTTTGTTATATAAAAGTCAATACATTATTTTTAGACAGCTTTTTAAAAAGATACCGGGCGCAGCGGCTTGTTTTTCTCGCTCGCTCTCTCTCGAAGCAAAGCCCAACTCTACTAGTGCCCTGTCTGATCCAATCGCGTGGTTATATGAGACTGTATCTTACCCAATCACATTAATCCAAATATCCTCCGCAGAACCTTTTGGAAAGCAGGCAGAAAGAAACAGCACGATATGACTGACGTTCAACTATAAATATCACAGATAGAAGGAGCTTAGATTCCAGTATCTTTGTTAATATGGCTTGTTTAAAAATCTAAAAACGTTTACTCTGAAAATCGTATATTCAAAGGCGAGTGGACGGTACAGTATTTATTCAATCTCCCTGCAATTAGCAAAAAAACAATGTGCCTGATATGCAGTGAGTCTGGCACTTTTCACGAGAGCTACAATGTTAAGTGCCATTATGACACCAGGCATAGTAAATTCGATCAAACGTGTCCTCTGAACACGGAGGTGAGAAGAAACAAGATTAACCAATTTAAATCCCAATATGAGCGGTCCACCACAATCCTTGTCAATTCCCTGACAGCCAAAAAACCTGCAACGGAGTGTTTCCTGAGGATATTTACAGATGCTGGCATGGTAAAATAATGCATGTGTGAAGTTGCTGACATCTTGCTTGAGCGGAAAACAAAAAGATGAGCTCAGGGAAGAAAATGTGTCTTTGAAGGAGCAGGCTGGGGGTTGTGACCCTGTCACTTTCTGGGGAAATATGGTGCCTGCAGCTGATGTCCGTGTGCTCAGGAGACTGGCACTATACATGCTGACCATGTTTGGCTCCACATACAGCTGTGAATCAGCCTTCTCCACAATGAACTTAATTTTTTTTAAACACCGCACCAGGCTCACCAATGAACACCTGCACCAGTGTCTCAGAGTTTCTCTCACACCATTTGTGCCAAAGTTCAAAGGATTGGCAGGAGACAGAAAGTATAATTTCTCTTATTATTACAAGGCAAGGCCCAGAATGATTTATACATGAACATTGCATGGCCCACAGTGACGTTCTGTGCATTCAGATTATTATTTTTGTTCCTCTCCTTTGTTCTCCGTATTTTTTGTATTATTCAAGGCCCATCTACAATCGTTCACAGTGCACGTTTTGCATGGACAACTATGCAACTACTTTGTTCTTCAGCAATGTTCATGCAATGCGGCACATGTTTACATTTGAAAGAAGTTGTGAATAATTCGGAGTCACATTTAATGTAATTAATGTACATTTTATATGACAACATGTTTCCAGCGCCGATAAAGCACGATATCCATCCGGACCATCCGGACAAGGTATTCAAATAGTTACATTCCCTTTATTCCCACCTGAACAGTAGGCCATCTTAGTATGCATACCTATAATGAAATGGCCGTGTGTGTGTGTGTGTGTGTGTGTGTGTGTGTGTGTGTGTGTGTGTGTGTGTGTGTGTGTGTGTGTGTGTATGTGTGTGTGTGTGTGTGTGTGTGTGTGTGTGAGTGTGTGTGTGTGTGTGTGTGTGTGTGTGTGTGTGTGTGTGTGTGTGTGTGTGTGTGTGTGTGTGTGTGTGTCTAGGTGTGTCTAGGTGTGTCTAGGTGTGTCTAGGTGTGTCTAGGTGTGTCTAGGTGTGTGTGTGTGTGTCTAGGTGTCTAGGTGTGTGTGTGTGTGTCTAGGTGTGTGTGTGTGTGTGTGTGTGTGTGTGTGTGTGTGTGTGTGTGTGTGTGTGTGTGTGTGTGTGTCTAGGTGTTTGTGTGTCTAGGTGTTTGTGTGTCTAGGTGTTTGTGTGTGTGTGTGTGTGTGTGTGTGTGTGTGTGTGTGTGTGTGGGTGTCGGTGTCGGTGTGTGTGTATGTCTAGGTGTGTCTAGGTGTGTCTAGGTGTGTCTAGGTGTGTGTGTGTGTGTGTCTAGGTGTGTGTGTGTGTGTCTAGGTGTGTGTGTGTGTGTCTAGGTGTGTGTGTGTGTGTGTGTGTGTGTGTGTGTGTGTGTGTGTGTGTGTGTGTGTGTGTGTGTGTGTGTGTGTGTGTGTGTGTGTGTGTCTAGGTGTGTCTAGGTGTGTCTAGGTGTGTCTAGGTGTGTCTAGGTGTGTGTGTGTGTGTCTAGGTGTCTAGGTGTGTGTGTGTGTGTCTAGGTGTCTAGGTGTGTGTGTGTGTGTCTAGGTGTCTAGGTGTGTGTGTGTGTGTCTAGGTGTGTGTGTGTGTCTAGGTGTGTGTGTGTGTGTGTGTGTGTGTGTGTGTGTGTGTGTGTGTGTGTGTGTGTGTGTGTGTGTGTGTGTGTGTGTGTGTGTGTGTGTGTGTGTCTAGGTGTTTGTGTGTCTAGGTGTTTGTGTGTCTAGGTGTTTGTGTGTGTGTGTGTGTGTGTGTGTGTGTGTGTGTGTGTGTGTGTGTGTGTGTGTGTGTGTGTGTGTGTGTGTGTGTGTGTGTGTGTGTGTGTGTGTGTCGGTGTCGGTGTGTGTGTATGTCTAGGTGTGTGTGTGTCTAGGTGTGTGTGTATGTCTAGGTGTGTATGTGTGTCTGATCCATGTCAACAAGGTATTCAAATAGTTACATTCCCTTTATTCCCACCTGAACAGTAGGCCATCTTAGTATGCATACCTATAATGAAATGGTTTTCATCCCCTGTTATTCAAGGGCTTTTCCCACAGGTATTCACACTCTGTATCCTCCAATAGATGACAGTTTAATCTAGAATGTTAGATTGTGACATAAGCCGTTACATGGCTAAGTGTTACTGTCCCTTTCAATGGAGAGTTTAGATACAGTTTATTTCCGGTATTCTTCAAGCTTGGCATTCATTCACAAAGAAACATCAATATCAATCTGAATTGGACATCGACATCCACCCCTCCTCTCTTCCAATGGCCTAAGCAAAAACCATGCAAAAAACCCTCTGCTTGATTTTTGATTGGTATCGAATGGCAAATAGGAAATGGGCCAAACTCGCTTCCTACCAATGGCCATGCACTGGTTGAGCTGTGTCTGCCCATTTCGCTTCGGTTTAATCGCAACAAACGCTATCACAGCAAGGAGACCCCAAGTGCTTTAGGGTCAGCAAGCTTCGTATAAGCAATAAGCAAGAGATCGTTGCGGCAGCGCTATATTGACGAAAACGTTGTCCAATGGGTGAATTCATTACCCTGACCCTGTTACACTGCTAGCCCTCCTTGATAAGTCTTCATTTCGTTTCTATCTTTTTACCTACCAACAAGCAAGGTCAGGAAATGGCTGGGGAAAAAGGGAGTGAGGGGGCAAGGGCCAGACTGAGCCTGGGCTGAGGACAGACTCCATGAACAAATGCAAGCAAGCCATCAAGGTCGCCCCCGATTTCATCCAGCTGGCAGTAGTGGCGAAATGCAGAGCTTTTTGATTTCTCCATGTTGCACTGCTGATGTGGCTGCATGGAGCCTGGCTACCGACTCATCATGTTCTACTGTTCCAGCAGGACCAATGACTGAAAGGTATCCAGCTGCCTCAAAGCACCCCACTATACCCAGTACTGTTTTAAATCAAACCTCCTTAGCCTTGTAGCTATTCAAATATTTGGACAGAAGGTCCCTTGATTAATTAAAAGGATGACTGGGATATGAGTGTACACTACAGCTACATCATTGCAAGAGGTGGTTGGCATGGGTAAATTATAGTTGAATGGTAGTGTTCCAACGACATGTCTTGCTCTCCACTGTTGGTGTACCATGCTGTAGTAATGACCATGGTTCTTGCCTACAGAGCAGCAAGAGGAACTGGCCCTCCCTACCTTCAGGCTGTGCTCAAAACCTACACCCCAACCCAAGCAACCCATCCTGCCACCTCTGGTCTCTTGGCCCTCCAACTCGGAAAACATCTGAAATCCTACCTCTTCAAGGAGTATTTTAAATAGTCCCACAGTAACCCTTGCACCCCCTTCTCCCCCCCCCAAAAAAAAAAGAACGCCTTAGTGAACTAACACCCACAGTTTACTTTCATTTGTATTTATTTAATCCCTTATTAGCTCTGACTTTACTGATAGCTACTTTATTGAGGAAAAATGTACTTACTATGATTGTGACATGTGGTAGTTCCACCTAGCTATCTTAAGACGAATTCACTGACTAAGTCACTCTGGATAAGATCGTCTGCTAAATGACAAAAATAAAAAATGTCTAATGTGGTGTGTCCTTAAACTGACAATGACTGTACTCAAATGTTTCACATAGTGACAAAGCCTCTACAATACCATTTACAAGGCAAACAGGGAAAACTATATAAATACAACATTTCTTTGTTTATTCAAGGTGTTGCCATCTGGCGAGACACGAATATCGGAGGTCGGTAAACAGCAAGCAAAGTAAATAGCTATCCCTCTTAGATAATCCATTTTCAACATCACATCAATGAAAATGGGTGGCAACAAATAACGAATGGCACAACAAATAAACACCAGACCTTGATTTATGTTTGTTTAAATCAATCACAACATGCAAACAATTCATCTCATTTAGACCGTCTTCAATTATTTGCCAGCATATTTCTGCCCGAAAAATCTGTGCTATCAAGTGTGGAGCGGGAAGCATAATGCCTAATGCACTGAAACTTCTCCACTGAAAACGAGGAATAAGAACAACAGCGAAAGGGCCCGGCTCCATCAAACTTCTCCACTGAAAACGAGGAATAAGAACAACAGCGAAAGGGTCCGACTCCATCAAACTTCTCCACACTGAGTGCACTCTCCGCCGCTCAAGCCGAGAAGATACACCAACTGTTCGGAGACGTCAGGGAGTGGGTACAAAAACATCCGTGGCTGTGCCTCGATCCTATCAACCTCTCCACTCCGCTGAGCACATTGGGGCGTCCTCTCAGGCGCTCCCGCTGATCAGATCATTCCAAACAGCTCCTCTAGCCCCTCCAGTGCCATTACTCGCCCCACCTCTCTCCCTTCTGACCATCTCACCCACCTCTCACCATCTCTGCCCTAACCTTCCCAATCTACGCCTTTCACAGCTGGGGTGCATTCCACGGGCCTGATGGTGCAGTGGAGAGATGGGTGAACTGTTACGCACCATGCCCGTCTCTTAAATATGAGGTGTGTGATTACGAGAGGGGATCGGAAAAGGAAAGGGAATTATTGTAGAAACTGTGCTTTCTCCAGAAGCTCCAGAGTGGCGCTACTTCTTCCCCCTTTCATTGTGAATCATATCATATTATAAGTGGGTTTTGTCCAGTGACAATGATACGTTGCACATCACTCCCTGCTCCTCGACAATCCCGTTATGGATGATAAAGGGAGTTGGGGATGTTTGGGATGTGGCCTGAGAGCACTCAGGGGCTCCGTCCTAAATGGCACCCTATTCCCTATTTAAGGCACTTCTTTTGGTGAGGGCCCATACGGCTCTGGTCAAAAGTAGTGCACTATATAGGGAATAAGATGCCATTTAGTGACTCACCCTCTGTGCTTCAGACTAAAGGCAGTGAGGGAGGATGTATAAATGGGATCTAAAGCGATCTGCATCATCACCCGGCTAGTTTCTCCCCCTGCACATCCTCTTGTTCATGCTTGATCATGGGCATCATGAGAGGCTGTTAATTGTGACACCAGTACTCACACTCGCTAATTGTGCTAGCTATGGACACACGACCACACACACTAATTGTGCTAATTGTGACTACAATCACATGCACACACACACACACACACACACACACACACACACACACATACACACACACACACACACACACACACACACACACACACACACACACACACACACACACACACACACACACACACACACACACACACGGCTCACAGAATGACATCAGCAAAGAAATAGGTTTATTGATGTACTACTACCTTTGGGAGGAACTGGGTGTCTTAATCCACAAAGCCACATAGATATAGATTGTAAGTAAGTCTGTGTGACATTCTGACTCAGTCATTAACCATGTGGGTGATCACAATATGTCTGCCTTTGTGTGGTATGTACTCATCCCAAAATAGTTGACTTGAGTAAAAATGTTGACGTTCGAAAACCAACAATTATTGAATGTATATACAATTGAATCCGTGTTCGTGAGTCTGTGTGGCCATAGCCTAAGGATTAGCATGGTTGCACAGCAATGGGTGTAGTGTGCTCTCCACAGTAATAGCACATGTGAAATCCTTATTGAGTACAATCTTTTTACCTCATGTTTCAGTTGTAGCCGAGTCTCAAGGATGGAATAAACTGACAATTGGTAGAAAGAACTCCTGCCTTGCCATGTTTTGAAAAGGTTGCTTCTTGGTAGGTAGATTTTACATCATAGCAATGGCACTTGAATTAAAACATGCAATCAAAATGTGGTACATGCACTGAAAATCTCTTTCCTAGGTCTCGTTCCAACAGGAATGTAGAAAATGTCACACATTTCTCACTGGGACACACTGTTGCCTATTGTGGCAGAGCAGAGAAACCTAGGTCTACATTTGTGTCATAGCATTCCAAATTTCACACACACCAAGTATCGCCACCAATGTAACTCACACATAAACACTCTCCGACTTCCTACAAGTTGAACGTAACCTCTTCCCTGAGCATTGTAAAGTGGAGCATCTCTGAAAAAAGTGGCTGCATAAATAAGCAACTGATGTGTGCCTCTTTCTCCATAAGTAGCATTAAGCTAAAACTCACGTGCCCTAGCTTCCATATGCACTATGCAATTAATAAAAAAATCTGTTGGAGGTTCTACAAGAACAAACAAAAAAAGTGACATAAATAACAAAAACATCCGGGAAAGGAGACAGAGGTGACCAGCAGACCACACAAAGTGGCTAGAACAACATCAATGTCACCTTGAATTAAATGATGTCATCATATCAAATAATGGCCCTGGTATTAAACGCAAGTGCAGTGACTTAACATCATTAGAAGCATTAGGCGCCTGCACCACCAATCTCTTCCAAGCTCCATGGAGACAGCACCAATGATATTTTGCAATAATGGATAATAAACAGAAATGTTTCAAATGTTTTGGAACACAGACAGAAAGCCTAATGATTTTGTTATTCCTCTTGCTGCTTTTGTCATGAGGAGAAGTGAGTGGTCGGACTGCACTGGACGTCCAACCGAATGTTTAGATCACAAATAGATTGTGGCAGGTTCAAGGGTCGCCTCATTAATATGCATTAAGTTCAGTAGAGGCTGCTGAGGGGAGGACGGCTTATAATAAATGACTGGAATGGAGCGAATGGAATAGCATCAAACCATGTGTTTGATGTATTTGACAGATTCCACTGATTCCGCTCCAGCCATTACCACGAGCCCGTCCTCCCTAATTAAGGTGCCACCAACCTCCAGTGATTAATTTCATTCACCTGGACCTATCAGAGGTTTGCTTTGGAAAGCGCATATTTCCTAATACTGGGCCCTTTGTAATTAAAAGGGTGGGAGAGGAGGACCTCATCTGAATCACATTATCAATATAGCAGAAAAGAAAAGCCTTCAAGGATGTGAAAAAATAGACTCACGGCCGTAAATTACTGTAATTAAGCAATCAGAATTTGTTTGGCAACGGTTCATTGGATGTCAGTCAAACAGGACTGATTTTCTTGCCCACACGAAATGTCAACAGCTCTCAAGATGTTGATGATTGGCTGGAAATGTAACATTATGCTAGTTGTATGCACAGTTGAAGTCAGAAGTTTACATACACTTAGGTTGGAGTCATTAAAACTCGTTTTTAAACCACTCCACAAATTTCTTGTTAACAAACTATGGTTTGGGCAAGTCGGTTAGGACATCTACTTTGTGCATGACACAAGTCATTTTTCCAACAATTGTTTACAGACAGATTATTTCACTGAAAACTCACTGTATCACAATTCCAGTGGGAATTGGGAATTCCAATTCTCACATTTACCTCTTTGATGGTGGATAATACTTGGTTTCACATTACCTTTCCAAGGAGGGATGTGTGTGGAAAGAAGCATACTGTACTAATACGTCACTGACAGTTCAACAGTATCACAATACCAGGAGGTGTATTTACAGATGAGAAAATAACTACAAATGTTTGACCTAGTTGATAACATTTGATGACATAGGGCTGTGCAGTTATTTTTATGTTGAGGGATGTTTTCTGCATGTCTGACTGGTGTTGACTCACCCAGCCAGGTGGAAGGCTGCAAAGCCACACATAAAGTGACAATGCAGACCCGTGTCACTGAGGACAGGGGACCACCACATGGCAATCAATGACACACTTGACATTTAAAGCTTGTATAAATCAGCTGCTAATGGGAAAGTCAATGGAAAGTCAAAATGACACAGCAGTTCATTATTTATGTATCTCAAATAATCAATGGGAACTCAAGGAGTTGCCCAATTACAAGTGACACCGTCACCCTGTCTCTCCCCGCTCAAGTCCTAAAGGTGTTTGCGTGTTCAGTTCCTGATCAATACACACTGGGCACACGCTGGTTGAATCAACATCGAATAGACAAAGAATTTACGTCTGTACCTAGTGGGTAAGTAGTATTGCGCTAGATCAAGCGGGCTTCATTTAATGTGAAATGTCAGAATAATAGTTGAGAGAATGATTTATTTCAGCTTGTATTTCTTTCATCACATTCCCAGTGGGTCAGACGTTTACATACACTCAATTAGTATTTGGTAGCATTGTCTTTAAATTGTTTAACTTCGGTCAAATGTTTCAGGTAGCCTTCCACAAGCTTTTTTGCCCATTCCTCCTGACAGAGCTGATGTAACTGAGTCAGGTTTGTAGGCCTCCTTGCTCGCACATTTTCTATGGGATTGAGGTTATTTTCCCTCCTCATGATGCTATCTATTTTGTGAAGTGCACCAGTCCTTCCTGCAGCAAAGCACCCTCACAACATGATGCTGCCACCCTCGTGCTTCACGGCTGGGATGGTGTTCTTCGGCTTGCAAGCTTCCCCCTTTTTCCTCCAAACATAACGATGGTCAATTTTGGTCAGTTCTATTTTTGTTTCATCAGACCAGAGGACATTTCTCCAAAAAAGTGCGATCTTCGTCCTCATCTGCAAACCGTAGTTTGGCTTTTTTATGGCGGTTTTGGAGCAGTGGCTTCTTCCTTGCTGAGCGGCCTTTCAGGTTATGTCGATATAGGACTAATTTTACTGTGGATATAGATGCTTTTGTACCTGTTTCCTCCAGAATCTTCACAAGGTCCTTTGCTGTTGTTCTGGGATTGATTTGTACTTTTCGCACCAAAGTACACTCATCTCTAGGAGACAGAACACGTCTCCTTCCTGAGCTTCCATGGCTGCGCTGTTCCATGATGTTTATACTTGCTTACTATTGCTTGTACAGATGAACGTGGTATCTTCAGGCGTTTGGAAATTGCTCCCAAGGATGAACCAGACTTCTGGAGGTCTACAATTATTTTTCTGGCGTCTTGGCTGATTTCTTTTGATTTTCTCATGATGTCATGCAAAAAGGCACTGAGTTTGAAGGTAGGCCTTGAAATACATCCACAGGTGCATCTCCAATTGACTCAAATAATGTCAATTAGCCTATCAGAAGCGTCTAAAGCCATGACATAATTTTCTGGAATTTTCCAATCTGTCTAAAGGCACAGTCAACTTAGTGTATGTAAACTTCTGACCCACTGGAATTGTGATCCAGTGAATTATAGGTGAAATAATCTGTCTGTAAACAATTGTTGGAAAAATTACTTGTGTCATGCACAAAGTAGATGTCCTAACCGACTTGCCAAACTATAGTTTATTAACAAGAAATTTGTGGAGTGGTTGAAAAAACTAGTTTTAAAGACTCCAACCTAAATGTATGTGAACTTCCGACTTCAATTGTATGTACAGTGCCTTGCGAAAGTATTCGGCCCCCTTGAACTTTGCGACCTTTTGCCACATTTCAGGCTTCAAACGTAAAGATATAAAACTGTATTTTTTTGTGAAGAATCAACAACAAGTGGGACACAATCATGAAGTGGAACGACATTTATTGGATATTTCAAACTTTTTTAACAAATCAAAAACTGAAAAATTGGGCGTGCAAAATTATTCAGCCCCTTTACTTTCAGTGCAGCAAACTCTCTCCAGAAGTTCAGTGAGGATCTCTGAATGATATTTCTGTTTTTCTATTTTAATACATTTCCAAATATTTCAAAAAAACGATTTTTGATTTGTCATTATTGGGTATTGTGTGTGGATTGATGAGACAAAAAAGCAATTTAATCCATTTTAGAATAAGGCTGTAGTGTAACAAATTGTGGAAAAAGTCAAGGGGTCTGAATACTTTCTAAATGCACTGTAGGTGGGCTGAAACCCAGACTTAATCCTCACATAGGTCATGCTCAGGATTATGTTTCTCAAATAAATAAGAATAGCCCGGTGGCAAAGGAGGGCTATAAGCGCAAACATTGAGAAATTAATCCATGAAGTACACTGAGAAAGTCAAATAAAAAATGGAATCAAATTGTATTTGTCACAGACACGTGTTTAGCAGATGTTATTGCGGGTGTAGCGAAATGTAACGAAATGTAGCAAAGTGCTCTCGGCAATTACTTCTATTTCATTCCAAACTAATTATTTCTCATATTTACCTCTTCGATGGTGGATAATACTTGGTTTCACAACTTTTCCCTCTAGGCAATGACAGGTTGAGACACCGGGGAGGTGTTTTTTGAACATTGCAGGGTTAACGAAGTAGGGGTCAGCTATGGTTTGCTCAAGATACTATAACCGTCCTACTACTCACACCAGTAGGTACATGCGTTATATATTCATAGTAGTGGGACCCTTATAGTATATTCTGATTACAATAGAACATAGGGCTTAAGCAAACCAGAGTTGAGAGTTGTTAAACCAGAGTTAAACCTGCAATGAAAATGGGCCATCATGGTGGATGTAACAGTGAGGAGGATCCCACTTTTGAAACCAGTAGCTACAATAAGAGCTGTATACAGTATAAAGTATGTCTCTTATTGTAACTACTGGTGACAGTGCGCTTTAGATCTGAGTATTGAGGTGTGGGATTGGTTGGTTCAAATAGAAACAATGTTGGGGTGAAAAAGGAGGGTCTCGGACAATCAAGTTGGCTAAGAATGTATGGAAACACTCGACACGGGGGAACAGTGCTATCAGTCTTAGACCAAGCAGTTTGCTTATCTGACTGCTCCCTCATCAAAGCGATTAAGCAATTATGATGATTACAGTGCACTGACGAAATGGGGAAGCACCTTCGAGTGTTGAGTACGAAGCATTCGCCAAGATAACTGCTTAATTTGTGCTTGATCAAATTTTGTATTTTTATCCCTGTCACTCCCTGATCTGTTTCACCTGTAATTGTGCTTGTCTCGACCACCTCCAGGTGTCACCCATCTTCCCCATTATCCCCTGTGTACTTATACCTGTGTTTTCTGTTTGTCTGTTGCCAGTTCCTCTTATTTGTCAAGTTTACCAGTGTTCGTCATGTCAGCTGCTGCTTTTTCTAGTCTCTCTTTTCTCGCCTGACTGACCACTCTACCTGCCCCTGACCACTCTACCTGCCCTGCCTTCTGTCCTGTACCTTGCCCCCTCTGGATTACTGAACTCTGCCTGTCCCTGACCCTGAGCCTGCCTGCCGTCCTGTACCTTGCCCCCCCTCTGGATTACTGAACTCTGCCTGTCCCTGACCCTGAGCCTGCCTTCTGTCCTGTACCTTGCCCGCCTCTAGATTACTGAATTCTGCCTGTCCCTGACCCTGAGCCTGCCTTCTGTCCTGTACCTTGCCCCCCTCTGGATTACTGAACTCTGCCTGTCCAAGAGCCTGAGCCTGCCTTCTGTCCTGTACCTTGCCCGCCTCTGGATTACTGAACTCTGCCTGTCCCTGAGCCTGAGCCTGCCTTCTGTCCTGTACCTTGCACCCCTCTGGATTACTGAACTCTGCCTGTCCCTGAGCCTGAGCCTGCCTTCTGTCCTGTACCTTGCCCCCCTCTGGATTACTGAACTCTGCCTGTCCCTGAGCCTGAGCCTGCCTTCTGTCCTGTACCTTGCACCCCTCTGGATTACTGAACTCTGCCTATCCTTGACTCTGAGCCTGCCTTCTGTCCTGTACCTTGCACCCCTCTGGATTACTGAACTCTGCCTATCCTTGACTCTGAGCCTGCCTTCTGTCCTGTACCTTTGCTCCACCTCTGGATTACTGAACTCTGCCTGACCCTGAGCCTGCCTGCCTTCTGTCCTGTACCTTGCCCCCCTCTGGATTACTGATCTCTGCCTGTCCCTGAGCCTGCCTTCTGTCATGTACCTTTGCTCCACCTCTGGATTACTGATCTCTGCTTGTCCCTGAGCCTGCCTTCTGTCCTGTACCTTTGCTCCACCTCTGGATTACTGATCTCTGCCTGTCCCTGTGCCTGCCTGCCTTCTGTCCTGTACCTTTGCTCCAACTCTGGATTACTGATCTCTGCCTGTCCCTGAGCCTGAGCCTGCCTTCTGTCCTGTACCTTGCCCCCCTCTGGATTACTGAACTCTGCCTGTCCCTGAGCCTGCCTTCTGTCCTGTACCTTGCCCCCCTCTGAATTACTGAACTCTGCCTGACCCTGAGCCTGCCTGCTGTCCGGTACCTTTGCTCCACCTCTGGATTACTGAACTCTGCCTGACCTTGAGCCTGCCTGCTGTCCGGTACCTTTGCTCCACCTCTGGATTACTGATCTCTGCCTGACCCTAAGTCTGCCTGTCTTGACCTGTTTGCCTGCCCCTGGTGTTACAATAAACATGGTTACTTCACAAGGTCTGCACTTACATGAACTTTGACAGAGATTTTTCAGAGTTATTTTTGCAAACAGTATAATACAATACCTTAATATGTTGTAGACTAGATGGGCCATAACTTTGATTTGGAAGGTATGTCAAGTCAATGTGGTCAAAATTAACAGGGGGTGAAGCATTATTAACTATTTCATAACCAACATGGAAACAACATCAATGAAATCTAATATACAGTAGATGCTGTATAATGTTTAATACAGCAGTAATATCCGCACTCAATGTAGTCTTATTGCAAAATGAAGTGAGCGCCTGCTCTCAATGTAGTCTTATTGCAAAATGAAGTGAGCGCCTGCTCTCAATGTAGTCTTTTGATGAACCCCATACCCCATCATTATTAAAGAAATGCCAACTGTTAAATAGACCTAACAGAAACACAATTTGCTCATACAGACAAGAGTGCCCTATAATTTGACGCAACACCATCACTACAGGCACCTTCTTTCATGTATCGCCAACATTCGTAGAATATGACGATATAACATGAGTCATTATTTACTACTGATTGAGTAGCTGGACTCTGTTACATAAGCACTAAGCCTAGGGTAACGTGGAGTAACTAGCCACCTGGGGTACCTGCCCCCACTACTCTTGCTCATTGTTATCCATCTCATCTAAAACTGTTAAGTCACTAACAAAACGATTCTTAGGCAAGTCGATCTAATATTTCATCATTTAGAAAAAGTTACAAACACAATCTGATTAAGTTAGATCTATGAACATACATACACCTGATTCAACTGGTTAACTAATCATCAAGCCCTTGATTTATTAAATCAGATGTGCTAGTTAGTGCTGGAATAGATCAAACAGATGGAATGGTTATGTGCACTTAATAAAATTAGATTTAGAAGCACTGACATACTATATACAGTGCATTCAGAAAGTATTCAGAGCTTTTCACTTTTTCCACAATTTATTATGTTACAGCCTTATTCTAAAATGTATTCAATAGTTTTTTCCCCTCACCAATCTACACACAATACCCCATGGTGGCAGCATGATGCTGATGCAGCATGATGCTGCCACCACGCTTCACCGTAGAAATGGTATTGCCCAGGTGACGAGCGGAGCTTGGTTTCCTCCAGTCGGGACACTTTGCATTCAGGCTGAAGAGTTCAATTTTGGTTTCATCAGACCAGAGAATCTTGTTTATCCCCCTTTTTCTTCCCAATTTCGTCATATCCAATGATGAAATTGTTTCATCGCTGCAGCTCCCCAAATGGGCTCGGGAGAGGCGAAGGTCGAGTCATGCGTCCTCCGAAACATGACTCGCCAAACCGCCCTCCTTAACACCTGCCCTCTCAACTTGGAAGCCAGCCACACCAATGTGTCAGAGGAAACACCTTTCAACTGACGACCGAAGTCAGCCTGCAGGCGCCCGGCCCGCCACAAGGAGTCGCTAGAGCGTGATGAGACAAGTAAAAAAATAAACGGCCAAACCCTCCCCTAACCCGGATGACGCTAAGGACTCCCGGTCATGGCCAGTTATGACACAATCTGGGATTGAACCCAGGTCTGTAGTGATGCCTCAAGTACTGCGATGCAGTGCCTTAGACCACTGTGCCACTCATGAGGCCTCTGTTTTTATTTATTTTTTATTTTCGTTTGCAAACTATCCTCAAAACCTATTTTCGTTTTGTCATTATGGGGTATTGTGTGTAGATTGACGAGGGGAATAAATATTTATTCATTTTTAGAATAAGGCTGTAACGTAATAAAATGTTGAAAAAGTCAAGGGGTCTGAATACTTTCTAAATGCACTCTTTTATACACACCATTAGTGGAGCATAAAGATAATTATAAACTGGGTGGTTCGAGCCCTGAATGCTGATTGGCTGAAAGCCATGGTATATCAGACCGTATACCACAGGTATGACAAAATAGTCATTTGTATTGCTCTAATTACTTTGTTACGCAGTTTATAATAGCAATAAAGCTTTTCGGGCTGAGGGCAGTGTCCAACGCATTGTGTCATATACCCCACCCCCTTGTACCGTATTGCTTAAATAATCCAGAGTTTTTAATGAAGAAGTAACATTTAAGGCAATCCAATGCAAGTCAATGGTACCTAAATTAGCATTTTCCATGTCCAAATTATGTACAGGTAAATGTATTGAGTTACACAGTCAGTTTTTAGATACTTTATTTTAAGGATGATTTGGCACGAAAATTCAAAGAGGGACCTTACATCAAAACCTCATCCTAATGTTCTAAACATATCATTAAATAACAACAAAAAAAGTGTCAATTGTAGCCACTTAATATCCTTCATAGTTTATTTTCCTAAGCATGACCATCATCCACATACCAACTGTTTTAACCAAACGTAACTTTTCTTGCGTCAACAATTGGTCATTGTTCTTAGGGGGGAACCTAAGTCGCCCCACTTTTGCCACATAACTCAGAAAGTAATACCACAGTGCCATCAGTCTGTGTAAAAATGTATCCAAGAGCAGTAGGAAATAGCCAAGCCCTAAAGCTATCTATCAAACCAAATAACCTTATCAACCCCAACAACACCATCAAACTTTTATCCTGAAGTTTCCAGACAGTGCAAAGAAACAAGCAGCCTTACGTATATCAACCAACCAACACTAAGAGTGTGGTCATTGTGGTCATCGTTCATTCATTGATACAGTTAATTGTCGCTCAATGAGGCATTGCAATATGAGAACGTGTGTGTGTGTGTGTGTGTGTGTGTGTGTGTGTGTGTGTGTGTGTGTGTGTGTGTGTGTGTGTGTGTGTGTGTGTGTGTGTGTGTGTGTGTGTGTGTGTGTGTGTGTGTGTGCGCGCGTGTGCGTGTGTGACAGATAAATTAGGAGGGATCGCAATCCAAAACCTTACCTCGGGAGGCTATATGAATAAATAGTCTGGGGTCAGCTGCTCGTATCGCCGCGGTGTACTTGTCCTCTCTCCCGGGAACCTGTGCTTTCTTTTCTGGCATAAGCCGGACCCTTAGCCGGCCCCCTTCGGCGCCCAACCACCATTCTAAAATACTTGTTAGGTCCATTTCCAGGAAAAATACCGGGTCTTCTTCGTAGACTGTCAGTCCACCGCAACCCGTTTTAACCACGTCCTCCCCAATTTCCACCACGACTTGATTTGATTTTCGGCTGGCTTTCGTCAAACCCAAATTCAGAACTTTGGACAGCAACGGATTGTAGCGGTAAGAGAACTGTCCACCAGCACTGGTTGAATTCTCTGCCGCCATGCTATCGATTGCAGTCAACTTTGGGTCGACAAAAGTAGCAACCGTTTTTTGTAAGGGTATGCAGTTCATCCTTAAGTTAGCGCGCACCATGTAGCACCCATTAAAAGTCAGACAATTTCCGTTAAGTGGGCGTTTGATCAACTCGGCCATGTAGTAGCGCAACAGAGAGGGCACTGCAAAATCAATGGCCAGGTTTTTCCTCTTGAGTCGGGAGTTGTAGGTCTGGTTGGAGTCTTTTTTGCTGCTGACATCCCCGCCGCTGTTGTTGCCGAGCCCCGCGGAGGGGAACGCAAGCCCGGTGGTGGTCCTTTGCAAGGCGCACTGCAGCTCAGCGAGAAACGCTGCAGACCAAACGAACAAGAATAAGATCCTGGTCGTCATGCTTGGAATTGGAAATTCTCCTTTTTGATGCTCTTTTACCACCTTTCCCTTCCCTCCTTTTTTTCACCGACACAGCACAAAATCAAAGCGCAAATCAATTATCATGCGGGCTCTGTAGTTCTGGCTTGTGACACCCGCGGCACATTTGTTTGGTGATAGCGGTGACTGTTGCTACTATCCCCTTTTCCTTAAAGCCGAAAAGTGTAATCCTTTTTCCTCCCTAAATTATGTCCTTTGTCACGGGTATATGGCCCCAATTACTGCAGGGCGCTGCTTGATATGCCACTCGGGTCCGCTTCAGTGGCTGTCAAAGGCTCCTTGTGTGTGTCTCGTGGAACAGTTGTGGTAGTACAAGTAGTCGTTTTGTCAGCAGAGATATGCAGTGTTGCTTGCTCCTCTCATAACGCCTCGCACACACCGGGTGGGTTAACCTGCATGCGTTCCAGCAAAAGCCCATTCATTTCAGTGAAAGGCAAAGGCACCGCTGCTACTCATCTGACGGACTACAGTATTTTGCGATACGTGGCACAACGTGCAGTGTTTCCCATGCGTTGGATTTTTTTCCATTTGTGCGTTGCTTTGCAGTGCGGTACCAGTAGTAAACCACCGAAGAAGTTGCTAATGTTTCGCGTGATTCTTGTTGTTGTGATGCGGCACATAGACTGTGAAGACTAAGTAAAAATGTACCGTATGACAATAATTTGTGTGCAGGCGGTTTAAGTCTTTACTGACCATGCCAGCATTCAGCAAAAGCTGTTTGACAAATTGACTGACCGTGAACCAATTTAGGCCTACTCCAATATGCATCCTCGATTAAATTCACCACCCGAGTTTGGAGCCGTCAAGCATATAGTGCAACTTGAAATCTTAATAATATAGAGATTTCCCTCGAATAGGACTATACCCTCTCTGTCAGGACGCAGTGTCTTCCAGTTGATATCACCTCTGTGGTAGGATGGATCCTCTTCACAATTGGATTCATTTATTCCCGGGACGTGTTTTTTTCTATGTTTTTTGCTAAGGTTTTTTTGTATCAGTCACCTGTTCTCCCCAGGTTCCCGTTGTAAACTAATTTATACATCCCGATGACGTCTGTGTGAAGCCAGTTATCCTCGAATATGCAAAAGTGTAGCCTGTAGCCTCAGTAGGATCGTCTGCCAGTTGAATGTCTGTTGCGGGTAGGAATACAGTACGTACCTTCACCTTAGTCTGTGTCAGCCTCCATTAATGCGCCTTGAATCGCATTGAAATTACGCATGCCAAATGGTGAGCTACAGCAGCAGTGCTCCAGAATTCGCCCCAAATGAATTTCAATGAATCATCAAGCCTTTTGCAAGCAAATTATTTACCCACCACTCTCTCCAAATGCATCCTGAATTGGTCATTGTTTTGTGTAACCAACCCATTAACAATTTGATCTTACCAAAAGCTAAGACAAATAAGCCGAAGGTGTCATAGCCTACCCTAAAGAAAATTAGATGGATAGGTTATCCAAGGCTTTCGATTTTAATTTGACAGCTGAAACATCATTTGAGTGCCTGGTTATCTTTGACCCAGTCAGTTTTGACACTTAGTTTGGTTATTGAGCTATGGCCCACTGGTTCAGATCAGAAGATTGTAAATGTGGGTTTCAGATAGTTATTTTTGGCCACCCATGAGAGAAAAACGTAATTCCGTTTCATCTGTTCTGTTGTTGTCACTGATCCCTCTGGAAATGTCATTGTGCACACCTGGCCCCTATATTTCCACTGATTGCATTTGTATATACAGTTGAAGTCGGAAGTTTACATACACCTTCGCCAAATACATTTGAACTAAGCTTTTTGCAATTCCTGACATTTAATCCTAGTAAGAATTCCCTGTCTTAGGTCAGTTAGGATCAACACATTATTTTAAAAATGTGAAATGTCAGAATAATAGTAGAGAGAATGTTTTATTTCAGCTTTTATTTCTTTCATCACATTCCCAGTGGGTCAGAAGTTTACACACAGTCAATTAGTATTTGGTAGCATTGCCTGTAAATTGTTTAACTTGGGTCAAACGTTTCCGGTAGCCTCCCACAAGCTTCCCACAATAAATTGGGTGAATTTTGGCCCATTCCTCTTGACGAGGTGGTGTAACTGAGTCAGGTTTGTAGGCCTCCTTCCTCGCACACACGTTTTCAGTTCTGCCCACAAATGTTCTATAGGATTGAAGTCAGGGCTTTGTGATGGCCACTCCCAAAACCTTGACTTTGTTGTCCTTAAGCCATTTTGCCTCAACTTTGGAAGTATGCTTAGGGTCATTGTCCATTTGGAAGACCCATTTGTGACCAAGCTTTAACTTGGTCTTAAGCTTTAACTGATGTCTTGAGATGTTGCTTCAATATATCCACGTAATTTTCCTACCTCATGATGCCATCTATTTTGTGAAGTGCACCAGTCACTGCTGCAGCGAAGCACCCCCACAACATGATGCTGCCACCCCCGTGCTTCACGGTTGGGATGGTGTACTTCAGCTTGCAAGCCACCCCCTTTTTTCTCCTAACATAACGATGATCATTATGGTCAAACTGTTCTATTTTTGTTTCATCAGACCAGAGGACATTTCTCCAAAAAGTATGATCTTTGTCTCCATGGCAGCTGTAAAACTGGCTTTTTTTATGTAGGTTTTGGAGCAGTGGCTTCTTCCTTGCTGAGTGGCCTTTCAGATTATTTCGATATAGGACTTGTTTTACTGTGGATATAGATGCTTTTGTACCTGTTTCCTCCAGCATCTTCACAATCCTTTGCTGTTGTTTTGGGATTGATTTGCACTTTTCGAACCAAAGTACGTTAATCTCTAGGAGACAGAACGCGTCTCCTTCCTGAGCGGTATGACGGCTGCGCTGTCCCATGGTGATTATTGTTTGTACCGATGAACGCGGTACATTCAGGCATTTGGAAATTGCTCCCACAGATGAACCAGATTTGTGTCTGTCTACAATTTATTTTCCTGAGGTATTGGCTGATTTCTTTTGATTTTCTCATGACGTCAAGAAAAGAGGCACTGAGTTTGAAGGTAGGCCTTGAAATACATCCACAGGTACACCTCCAATTGACTCAAATTATGTCAACTAGCCATTCAGAAACTTCTAAAGCCATGACATAATTTTCTGGAATTTTCCAAGCTGTTTAACGGCACAGTCAATTTAGAGTATGTAAACTTCTGATCCACTGGAATTGTGATACAATGAATTATAAGTGAAATAATCTGTCTGTAAGCAATTGTTGGAAAAATGACTTGTGTCATGCACAAAGTAGATGTCCTAAACAAGTTGTCAAAACTATTGTTTGTTAACGAGAAATTTGTGGAGTGGTTGAAAAACAAGTTTTAATGACTCCAACCTAAGTGTATGTAAACTTCCGACTTCAACTGCATGTACCCTTTGTTCACCATGGTGCTGTCAATTATTGTTGCAACGTCTGTTGGTGCGTGTGAGTACCTGTGCTATGTGTTTTGGGCTTTCGTGCCCTTGTGGATTTTGCAGATGATTACGGGTCTCGTCCCGTATGATAATCATCGTGCGCTAGTGTTATTTATTTGAGGTACTCCTCGTGCTTTTGTTTGGGTTTCAACCCTTTTTTTTGTTACATGTTTGTTACATTACACGGCACGCCGTAATTTGGGTAAAATTAAAAACCCTGTTATGCATTCCTGCGCCTGTCAGTGAGAAAATTAACATACCAAAATGAACTGCAAAGCATACTGGGTATTATTATTGGCCTTGTTTTGGGGCGGAGCTCATTAGAATAATACTCAGCATGCTTTGCACTTGTACATTCTTACATATACATTTGTATTTAATTAATTTAATAGATGCTTTTATCACACCATAGTGTCATGAGACTTCTGACACCAATGCAGGGTGAAAGGGGGCCACAAAATGGTGAACCGCTATTAAAAAAAATGGTATAGAAAAGTGTTTTGCATATTTACAATACAAATTACAGCTCTCGAGACTATCTTGTTACAAAATATATTGGAGTGTAGTTCAGCCTAGTGTAATCCAAATCACGAAATACTCAAATGTAATTGAAACACATATTTCAAATACATGTAACAGAAGAATTTACCATCTCTGTGAGCACTGACACTGTTGTAGCTTAATGAGGCTTAATGAAGTTCAGTTCCTCAACTGCTTATGCATATCCTAATGTTGGGATAGTTACCACTTTGTTATAAAGTTTAAATAATAATGTTATTAATTGCACATTAAAATATGTCATGTGCAAAAATATTGAATATTAATTCGCTTTGTACAAATATAACAGGAATTATATATACTCTCACGGGTGGCCAAAAATACCTCTCTGGAGGCCAATATTGAAATTACCCAATTTTTTTTTGCTAATTACATATTTCAATATGAAATGAATAACATTATTATTAAAATATTCTAACAAGGTGGTAACGATCCCAACATTGAGATACGCATAGGCATTTATTAAAGCTCTTATTAAAGCTACAAAAGTATCAGTGCCCCACCTTAACATGTGTTGATACGACAACATAACAGATGAACTAAAATGACATTTACGCTCACGGGTGGCCAAAAATAACTGATTCTGGCTTGGTGAGATGTATATGCGGCATTAAATGGGGGGGGGGATTGATGTGTTAATAATGCGTGACATGTATATCGGCATGAATGTTTTTGACGGCGTTTAATCGTGTCTGCATTTCTTCACTGCACAGATGTTTTTGCATGGACCCTTTTAAACACGGAACACAGCAAGGAACACAGCTACAGTCAATGCTTGCACCGTTAGCTACATCGCTGAAGACCCTGTGCTTCTAGCCAAAATCATGTCAAAGTTATGCCCAAAATTATCTGAGCTATGTTTTTTCTTTATGCCATGGATTCGTGCACATGTATTGGGCCATTTTAAACTATTCGCTGCGGTGTGGTAATATTTGATATATGCATATTATACTGTACATGCAACTCATAATAAGACTATGCAATTAGCCCATTAAATTAATTATCTGACTTCATAAGATAAATAGCAATATGCAAGAGACTATAGATAAACAATGTGCAATCAAGTATTATGCATTTAGCTGACTGAGATCAAGGAAAGATCATGATAATGGAATTCTAAATACAAGTGCATTGTAAAATGAATGATAACATTATACAAGGCATAAGCTTAATTTACAACAAATTAACAAGTATTACAAGGCATTATTCTAGGCATGATCAGAGAGAGAGCTAAACAAAGAAACCATGGTTTGAGCCATGGCCTATAGCTAATGGGTGAAGGGAGAGAGACATAAAGAGTGTAGGTGTCTCACCAGAGGAAGTCAGAAACATAAGAAAAATAACAAATAATCTAAGACCCTTTTATAAGCTTCTGAGTTGTTTGGATTCAGAGTTGTTGACCAATAGTATTACTGTAAAGTTAACCTCCAATCAGATATCAGGCTACATTGATTGATTTAATTTATTTGTAAAAATCCATACATAAGGCGTCACTCCAGCTGGTGACGCCTCCACATACAATTTAAGAAAATCATCAAGGATAACACAATCAACTTAACAGCTTTATTTCTATTGTGGTCCTTTTGAAGAGGGAAAGGGGTAGGGGGAATACAACAAGGTTAGGCGGCGATTGTAATGACAACAGACAATGACAGACACAATTAGTTTATTTCACAGCATTAGATCATTAATACAATTTCTGTTCCTAATAAACAACTATGGACAGGTACATCTTCCTTATCTCACATACAGCGGCTTGTGAAAGTATTCACCCCCCTTGGCATTTTTCCTATTTTGTTGCCTACTTACAAAGCATGTAGAGGTCTGTAATTTTTATCATAGGTGCACTTCAACTGTGAGAGACGGAATCTAAAACAAAAATCCAGGATATCACATTGTATGATTTTTAAGTAATTAATTTTCATTTTATTGCATGACATAAGTATTTGATACATCAGAAAAGCAGAACTTAATATTTGGTACAGAAACCTTAGTTTGCAATTACAGAGATCATACGTTTCCTGTAGTTCTTGACCAGGTTTGCACACACTGCAGCAGGGATTTTGGCTCACTCCATACAGACCTTCTCCAGATCCTTCAGGTTTCGGGGCTGTCGCTGGGCAATACGGGCTTTCAGCTCCCTCCAAAGATTTTCTATTGGGTTCAGGTCTGGAGACTGGCTAGGCCACTCCAGGACCTTGAGATGCTTCTTACGGAGCCACTTCTTAGTTGCCCTGGCTGTGTGTTTCGGGTCATTGTCATGCTGGAAGACCCAGCCACGACCCATCTTCAATGCTCTTACTGAGGGAAGGAGGTTGTTGGTCAAGATCTCGCGATACATGGCCCCATCCATCCTCCCTTCAATAGGATTAGAATAATCCTGACAGTCGTCCTGTCCCCTTTGCAGAAAAGCATCCCCAAAGAATGATGTTTCCACCTAAATGCATAACGGTTGGAATGGTGTTCTTGGGGTTGTACTCATCCTTCTTCTTCCTCCAAACACGGCGAGTGGATTTTAGACCAAAAAGCTCTATTTTTGTCTCATCAGACCACATGACCTTCTCCCATTCCTCCTCTGGATCATCCAGATGGTCATTGGCAAACTTCAGATGGGCCTGGACATGCGCTGGCTTGAGCAGGGGGACCTTGCGTGCGCTGCAGGATTTTAATCCATGACGGCGTAGTGTGTTACTAATGGTTTTCTTTGAGACTGTGGTCCCAGCTCTCTACAGGTCATTGACCAGGTCCTGCCGTGTAGTTCTGGGCGGATCCCCCACCTTCCTCATGATCATTGATGCCCCACGAGGTGAGATCTTGCATGGAGCCCCAGACCGCGGGTGATTGACCGTCATCTTGAACTTCTTCCATTTTCTAATAATTGCGCCAACAGTTGTTGCCTTCTCACCAAGCTGCTTGCCTATTGTCCTTTTGCCCATCCCAGCCTTGTACAGGTCTACGATTTTATGCCTGATGTCCTTACACAGCTCTCTGGTCTTGGCCATTGTGGAGAGGTTGGAGTCTGTTTGATTGAGTGTGTGGACAGGTGTCTTTTATACAGGTAACGAGTTCAAACAGGTGCAGTTAATACAGGTAATGAGTGGAGAACAGGAGGGATTCTATCAGAAAAACTAACAGGTCTGTGAGAGCCAGAATTCTTACTGGTTGGTAGGTGATCAAATACTTATGTCATGCAATAAAATGCTAATTAATAACTTAAAATCATACAATATGATTTTCTGAATTTTTGTTTTAGATTCCGTCTCTCACAGTTGAAGTGCACCTATGATAAAAATTACAGACCTCTACATGCTTTGTAAGTAGGAAAACCTGCAAAACCGGCAGTGTATCAAATACTTGTTCTCCCCACTGTATATACACACAAGACAATCACATTATAATAAACAACAGGCACCAAAAAGGCAGAACATATGCTATCCCGGGCATATTCCTTCTAGTTGAATAGTTCTGGTTATCCCTTACTAAGTTAAAGTAGTTACATAAGTATCTGGGGACCCTACTGTGGACAATCTGATGTACAAGACACACTTTAATCTGAGCGACTCTCTCCTCCACTTTACGCCATCTCAGGCTTTCAAAGTGGGAATAGTCCAGATGTGGTAACTGCTGGAAGTTTAAGAATAATCCTGACATGATGTAATCACAACAGAACCTCTGCTTCTCAGAGGGTTTGCAAGATCAAACCAGAGAATGATTGAATTCCTAAGACAAAACAGACAAAATTCTTGAACACAGATCAAATCAAATCAAAATGTATTGGTCACCTACACATGGTTAGCAGATGTTACTGCGAGTGTAGCGAAATGCTTGTGCTTCTAGTTCCGACAGTGCAGTAATAACTAACAAGTAATCTAACAATTTCCCAACAACTACCTAATACACACAAATGTAAAGGCATGGAATACGGATATGTACATATGAATATATGGATGAACGATGGCTGAGCGGAATAGGCAATAGGCAAATGTCAAATACAGTATATACATATGAGATGAGTAATGTAAGATATGTAAACATTATTAAAGTGGCATTTTTTTAAGTGTCCAGTGATCCATTTATTAAAGTGGCTGACGATTTGAGTCTGTATGTAGGCAGCAGCCTCTGTGTAGTGATGGCTGTTTCACAGTCTGATGGCCTTGAGATAGAAGCTGAGAAGTGAGTGCCACAGGGCGATAGTCATTTAGTTCAGTTATCTTTGCCTTCTTGGGTACAGGAGCAATGGTGGCCGTCTTGAAGCATATGGGGACAGCAGACTGGGATAGGGAGTGATTGAATATGTCAGTTAACACACCAACCAGCTGGTCTGCACATGCTCTGAGGAAGAGTTACTTCGGGGGCTGCCATACACTTGCGAGCCGCTATTTTATGGTTTAATAACATACAACATTGTTTAGCTAGCTATTCACGTTATCTAGCTAGCTAGCAACTTGATAACTTATTATTGAACACTGACTATAGGCTACAAATTTGAATAGCACAGGGAGTAAAGGAAAAGGAATAGGCTACTCAAAGATATGCTTCAAAGGTAGGCTGCATATGCAAGAGTGGGGTGTGTATAATTATGTGTGGGAGGGAGGGAGGGAGGGAGGGAGGGAGGGAGGGAGGGAGGGAGGGAGGGAGGGAGGGAGGGAGGGAGGGAGGGAGGGAGGGAGGGAGGGAGGGAGGGAGGGAGGGAGGGAGGGAGGGAGGGAGGGTGAGTGTGTGTGTAGGCCTATGTGTGTAAAGTTATCTAAACAGTACAGATGGTTACAGTGTTTTCATTACATTGTTGTACAAGTTAAAAAGGTCTTTGTTATGGGAAGAAAATAACTGGCTGTATGGATAAAAAGAACAAAGAGGGAGGGACGGAGGGAGGGTGTGTAGGTCTATGTGTGTAAAGTTATCTGAACAGTACAGATGATTACAGTGCTGTCATAACATTGTTGTACCAGTTAAAAAGCTCTTTGTTCCTTTTTATCCATGGAACCAGTTCTTTTTTTCTATAGTCACACTCATTTAGAATGCCCAAAGCTTTAACAGTACTTAAAGCTGTATGAGTGTGTGAAAGAGAAAGAGAGAGTGTGTGTGTGTGTGTGTGTATATGTGTCTGCTGTGAGCAAGTGCTAAACTCCAAGAACACTGATAAGAGGGAGTAGGCCTACGTAAACATTGGGAGCAGTAATAGCTGTATGTTACAGTGACTTTGGTGTTATTTATGATTAAAATACTATTAAAACATTCTGATGTACACTTCCAGTCAAAAGATTTAGAACACCTACTCATTCAGGGATTTTTCTGTATTTCTACTATTTTCTACATTGCAGAATAACAGTGAAGGCATCAAAACTATGAAATAACACATATGGAATCATGTCGTAACCATAAAAGTGTTAAACAAATCCAAATATATTTTATATTTGAGATTCTTCAGCTAGCCACCCTTTGCCTTGATGACAGCTTTGCACACTCTTGGAATACTCTCAACCATTTTCATGAGGTACTCACCTGGAATGCGTTTCAATTAAGAGGTGTGCCTTGTTAAAAGTTCATTTGTGAAATGTCTTTCCTTAATGTGTTGTGACAATGTAGAGGGGTATACAGAAGATAGCCCTATTTGGTAAAATACAAAGGCTATATTATGGCAAGAACAGCTAAAAAAAGCTAAGAGAAACGACAGTCCATCATTACTTTAAGACATGAAGTACATATTCTTATTCATTCCTTTACACTTGTGTGTATAAGGTAGTTGTTGTGAAATTGTTAGGTTAGATTACTTGTTAGATATTACTGCATGGTCAGAACTAGAAGCACAAGAATTTTGCTACACTCGCATTAACATATGCTAACCATGTGTATGTGACCAATAAAATAGGATATTATTTGATTTGAAGGTCAGTCAATATGGAAAATTTGCAGTTGCAAAAACCATCAAGTGCTATGATGAAACTAGCTCTCATGAGGACCACCACAGGAATGGAAGACCCAGAGTCACCTCTGCTGCAGAGGATAAGTTCATTAGCCTCAGCCTAAGAAATTGCAGCCCAAATAAATGCTTCACAGAGTTCAAGTAAAGGACACATCTCAACATCAACTCGTCAGAGGAGACTATGTGAATCAGGCCTTCATGGTCGAATTGTTGCAAAGAAACCACTACTAAAGGACACCAATAATAATAAGAGACTTGCTTGGGCCAAGAAACACGAGCAATGGACATTAGATCGGTGGAAATTTGTCCTTTGGTCTGGAGCCCAAACTGGAGATTTTTGGTTCCAACTGCCGTGTCTTTGTGAGATGTGGTGTAGGTGAACGGATGATCTCTGCATGTGTATTTCCCACCGTAGAGCATGGGGGAGGAGGTGTTATGGTGTGGGGGTGTTTTGCTGGTGATGCTCTCTGTAATTTATGTAGAATTCAAGGCACATTTAACCAGCATGGCTACCACAGCATTCTGCAGTAATACGCCACCCCATCTGGTACGGGCTTAGTGGGACAAACATTTGTTTTTCAACAGGACAATGACCAAACAAATCAAATCAAGTACATTTTTATTGGTCACATACACGTGTTTAGCAGATGTTATTGCAGGTGTAATGAAATGCTTGTACTTCTAGCACCGACAGTGCAGTAATATCTAACAAGTAATATCTAACAGTTTCACAACATATACCCAAAATACACGTAAAGTAAGGAATGGATTAAGAATACACAGTTGAAGTCGGAAGCTTACACACACTGACCGTGGAGTCATTAAAACTCGTTTTTCAACCATTCCATAAATTTCTTGTTAACAAACTACAGTTTTTGGCAAGTCGGTTAGAACATCTACTTTGTGCATGACACAAGTAATTTTTCCAATAATTGTTTACAGACAGATTATTTCAGTTATAATTCACTGTATCACAATACCAGTGGGTCAGAAGTATACATACACTAAGTTGACTGTGTCTTTAAACACCTTGGAAAATTCCAGAAAATTATGTCATGTCTTTATAAGCTTCTGATAGGCTAATTGACATCCTTTGAGTCAATTGGAGGTGTACCTGTGGATGTATTTCAAGGCCTACCTTCAAACTCTGCCTCTTTGCTTGAAATCATGGGAAAATAAAATAAAAATCAGCCAAGACCTCGTTTAAAAAAAATAGTTGACCTGCACAAGTCTGGTTCATCCATGGGAGCAATTTCCAAATGCCTGAAAGTACCACATTCATCTGTACAAACAATAGTACCCAAGTAGAAACACCATGGGACCACGCAGCCGTCATACCGCTCAGGAAGGAGACGCGTTCTGTCTCCTAGAGATTAACGTACTTTGGTTCGAAAAGTGCAAATCAATCCCAGAACAACAGCAAAGGACCTTGTGAAGATGCTGGAGGAAACAGGTACAAAAGCATCTATATCCACAGTAAAACGAGTCCTATATCGACATAACCTGAAAGGCCGTTCAGCAAGGAAGAAGCCACTGCTCCAAAACCGCCATAAAAAAGAAAGACTACGGTTTGCAACTGCACATGGGGACAAAGATTGTACTTTTGAAACAAAAATAGAATTGTTTGGCCATCATGACCATCATTATGTTTGGAGGGAAAAGGTTGACGCTTGCAAGCTGAAGAACACATCCCAACCGTGAAGCATGAGGGTGGCAGCATCATTTTGTGGGGGTGCTTTGCTGCAAGAGGGACTGGGGCACTTCACAAAATAGATGGCGTCATGAGAAGGAAAATTATGTGGATATGTTGAAGCAACATCTCAAGACATCAGTCAGGAAGTTATTGCTTGGTCACAAATGGGTCTTCCAAATGGACAATGACCCCAAGCATACTTCCGAAGTTGTGGCAAAATGTCTTAAGGACAACAACGTCAAGGTATTGGAATGGCCATCACAAATCCCTGACCTCAATCCTTTAGAAAATGTGTGGGCAGAACTGAAAAGGCGTGTGCGAGCAAGGAGGCCTACA
Source organism: Oncorhynchus kisutch (assembly GCF_002021735.2). Classification (NCBI taxonomy): domain Eukaryota; kingdom Metazoa; phylum Chordata; class Actinopteri; order Salmoniformes; family Salmonidae; genus Oncorhynchus; species Oncorhynchus kisutch. The sequence continues at coordinate 51,997,836 of NC_034181.2, read as the reverse complement.
AACCTGACTCAGCTCTGTCTGGAGGAATCGGCAAAAATTCACCCAGTTGTGGGAAGCTTGTGGAAGGCTACCAGAAAAGTTTGACCCAAGTTAAACAATTTACAGGCAATGCTACCAAATACTAATTGAGTGTATGTAAACTTCTGACCTACTGGGAATGTGATGAAATAAATAAATCTTAAATAAATCATTCTCTCTACTATTATTCTGACATTTCACATTCTTAAAATAAAGTGGTGTTCCTAACTGACCTAAGACAGGTTTTTTTTACTAGGATTAAATGTCAGGAATTGTGAAAACTTAGTTTAAATATATTTGGCTTATGTGTACGTAAACTTCTGACTTCAACTGTATATAAATATATACTACCGTTCAAAAGTTTGGTGTCACTTAGAAATGTCCTTGTTTTTGAAAGAAAAGCACATTTTTTGTTCATTAAAATAACATCAAATTGATCAGAAATACAGTGTTCATTTTTTATTTTATTTAACCAGCTAGGCAAGTAGGCTTAACCAGGTAGGCTCATTTACAATTGCGACCTGGCCAAGATAAAGCAAAGCAGTTCGACATTATTCATTAAAATAACATCAAATTGATCAGAAATACAGTGTTCATTTTTTTATTTATTTAACCAGGTAGGTAAGTAGGCTTAACCAGGTAGGCTCATTTACAATTGCGACCTGGCCAAGATAAAGCAAAGCAGTTCGACACATACAACAACAGAGGTACACATGGAGTAAAACAAACATACAGTCAATAATACAGTAGAAAAATAAGTCTATATACAATGTGAGCAAATGAGATGAGATAAGGGAGGTAAAGGCAAAAAAAAGGCCATGGTGGCGAAGTAAATACAATATAGCAATAAAACACTGGAATGGTAGATTTGCAGTGGAAGAATGTGCAAAGTAGAGATAGAAATAATGGGGTGCAAAGGAGCAAACTAAATAAGTGAATACAGTTGGGGAAGAGGTAGTTGTGTGGGCTAAATTATAGATGGGCTATGTACAGGTGCAGTAATCTATGAGCTGCTCTGACAGCTTGTGCTGAAAGCTAGTGAGGGAGATAAGTGTTTCCAGTTTCAGAGATTTTCATAGTTCGTTCCAGTCATTGGCAGCAGAGAACTGGAAGGAGAGAACTGGAAGGAAGAATTGGTTTTGGGGGTGACCAGAGAGATGTACCTGCTGGAGCGCGTGCTGCAGGTGGGTGCTGCTATGGTGACCAGCGAGCTGAGATAAGGGGGGACTTTACCTAGCAAAGACTTGTAGATGACCTGGAGAAGGTGGGTTTGGTGACGAGTATTAAGCGAGGGCCAGGCAACGAGAGCGTACAGGTCACAGTGGTGGGTAGTATATGGAGCTTTGGTGACAAAACGGATGGCACTGTGATAGACTGCATTCAATTTATTGAGTAGGGTATTGGAGGCTATTTTGTAAATGACATCGCCGAAGTTGAGGATCCATAGGATGGTCAGTTTTACAAGGGTATGTTTGGCAGCATGAGTGAAGGATGCTTTGTTGCGAAATAGGAAGCTAATTCTAGATTTAACTTTGGATTGGAGATGTTTGAAGTGAGTCTGGAAGGAGAGTTTACAGTCTAACCAGACACCTAGGTATTTGTAGTTGTCCACATATTCTAGGTCAGAACCGTCCAGAGTAGTGATGTTGGATGGGCAGGCAGGTGCAGGCAGCGATCGTATGAAGAGCATGCATTTAGTTTGACTAGTATTTAAGAGCAATTGGAGGCCACGGAAGTAGAGTTGTATGGCATTGAAGCTCGTCTGGAGGGTTGTTAACACAGTGTCCAAAGAAGGGCCAGAAGTATCGTCTGAAATACAGTGTAGACATTGTTAATGTTGTAAATGACAATTGTAGCTGGAAACGGCAGATTATTGTATGGATTATCTACCTATGCGTTCAGAGGCCCATTGTCAGCAAACATCACTCCTGTGTTCCAATGGCACGTTGTGTTAGCTAATCCAAGTTTATCATTTTAAAAGGCTAATTGATCATTAGAAAACCCTTTTGCAATTATGTTAGCACAGCTGAAAACTGTGTTTCTGATTAAAGAAGCAATACAACTGGCCTTCTTTAGACTAGTATCTGGAGCATCAGCATTTGTGGGTTCGATTACACGCTCAAAATGGCCAGAAGCAAAGAACTTTCTTCTGAAACTCGTCAGTCTATTCTTTTTCTAAGAAATTAAGGCTATTCCATTTGAGAAATTGCCAAGAAACTGAAGATCTCGTACAACGCTGTGTACTACTCCCTTCACAGAACAGAGCAAACTGGCTCTATCCATAATATAAAGAGGAGTGGGATGCCCCGGTGCACAACTGAGCAAGAGGACAAGTACATTAGAGTGTCTAGTTTGAGAAACAGACACCTCATAAGTCCTCAACTGGCAGCTTCATTAAATAGTACCTGCAAAACACCAGTCTCAACGTCAACAGTGAAGGGGTGACTCCGGGATGCTGAGCCTTCTAGGCAGAGATCCTCTGTCCAGTGTCTGTTTTTTTTTGCGCATCTTAATCTTTTCTTTTTATTGGCCAGTCTGAGATATGGCTTTGTCTTTGCAACTGCCAAGAAGGCCAGAATCCTGGAGTCGCTTTGTAGATATTCCATTTAAAAAAATCTGCCGTTTCCAGCTACAATACTCATTTACAACATTACCAACGTCTACTCTGTATTTCTGTTACATTTTATGTTATTTTAATGGACAGAAAATGTGATTTTCTTTCAAAAACAAGGACATTTTTAAGTGACCCCAAACCTTTGAACGGTAGTGTATGTCTGAGCGGCATTGGACTAAGATACAGTGGCATAGTATAGAGTACAGTTTACACATATGAGATGGGTGATGCAAGATACGGAGACATTATTAAAGTGGCTAATGTTTAATTTCCTGAAAGTGGCCAGTGATTCCTAATCTATGTCTATAGGCAGCAGCCTCTGATGTGCTGGAGATGGCTGTGTAACAGTCAGTGGTGTAGTCTAGAATACAATACAGTATATACATATGAACTAGGTGATGCAATATGTAAACACAATTTAAAAGTGACTAAGATACCATAGAATAGTGTGGAGTACAGTTTATACATAATGCTTGATACATTATTAAGCCTACTCTGCTCAGCATTATCCTTCTGAATAAAATATATTGATACTTACCAGCAACCGCTAGGTGGTGCTAATAAACATGTGTAGCCTAAACCTAATTGCATTCTGTCATTTCATAATCTCTGTGTAGGCCATTTGACTATGACAAATCATTAATGCTTTCATAGCTTCAAATTTGTACAATATGCCATTAAAGCATTATCACCCCTGAAAATAGTAAGAATAATTGCTCAATGTATAATACCTTTGTTAGGCTGTGAGTGAGACAAACCGGCTAATTGTAAAATAAACAAACGTCTGTGTTTTACAATGAAGCAGGTGGGTATTTTCATGAACTATGGATTTTAACCAGTCAGGTTTACGGACTGTTTGGGTATGAACAAATCAAGTTCGGAGGTATTTGGACATGAACCAAGCAGGTTTAAGGGTAGGTCTCTGAGGTTAGTTACAACTGATAACAACAACAACAATCACCCTGGTTTGTGTGGTAAGAGTGTAAAGCTAGCAATGCCATGGTTGTGAGTTCAATTCCTGCAAGGATCACAAACCCATACTATGTATGCACTCACTGTACTGTACTGTAAGTTGCTTTGGATGAGAGTTTTCTAAGTGGCATATTATCATTATCACCTAGCCAACACTGGTTGTGGTAACTATGGGATTTTATGACAAGGCTATTAATAACAACATGATATATGGACCTATACTAAGATCATTAATGGGTGCATTTCTCTAAAATAGGGCTGCCCAACCCTCTTCCTGGAGATCTACAGCTCTGTAGGTTTTCCGTCCAGCCCTAATTTAGCATACCTGATTGTACTTATTAGATTATTATAACCCAGAGCCTTGAGTATATACAAAAGAGGGCTTACAAAACTGGAATATTAGTTTGTAAGAGGCTTAAACCTAGAGAAAAACTATTCCTTATTTTTAACTACACTATTAAAGTGTAGGGATATTTATACCTCACCTACTCATCTGTATGTGGTCACTCTTATCCTATATCTTCTCTGCTCAAACAAGTATCCTTATGCCACATTGCTCTGTCCATTTCAGCACCATGGCACTGTCCTCAAGTGCTGCCCAATCTCTACGGCGCCCCAACCATTTCAGCACCATTGTCCTGTCCACCAAATGCATAGACACATGCCAAACAGAACTCACACACCTGATACAAATTTCCCCAGCAAAACACTGAGATAACAGTCAGAACAAAATTCTAAAACTATCCCTTCAAACCCAAATATACATCATCTCACCTAATTGTCTACAGACTCTACAGCCCCAGAGGTTACTGGGTCTGAACCTAACATCTCATACAGACGCCATATCTAAATTTGATCCAGTTTCTCATAGCAGGAAAATAATAATAATCCTGAAGCAACAGGAAATTATGGATTATAATTCATGGACATTTCTTGTAGGGGTTGATACATTTTTTGTTAGGTCAAATTAAGTCTGAGATTTGAAAGGGGAACATACAAACTTTAGAAGCCTTTTTAAACCTTGAATACACTTCAAATTTGCATTTCCTGCCTTGCAGGAAAACTCCTTCAACAACAGGATGATCAAATTAAGATACAGCTTAGTTTCAGGCAGTCAATGATATTTTTCCTAGTGATTCTGTGGCGTAAAACTTGCCTCTACCACTCCCCTTTCTCACCTGATCCTCTTATATTTTCCATATTGGGTCTGTGAGTGTGGGTGTGTGTTGGGTGCTTACTGAGCTCCTGTGCTGTAAACTGTGACCCAGTGACTCCTCAATGAAATACATTTTCCCAAGGGGCTTAGGAAGGGATTGTGGGGGTATGGCATTGGTTGATGCTTCCTTTGTAGAGTATGGGCTTCACAGATTCTCTCTTCCGCTTCATCTGGCTTTGCTGCTTTGCTCCTCCATCCTCTCCATTTGTGCTGCAGCTCTGAAAGGGCATTGGTGATTTAATGGTGTTTGTGTTTGATTTTGTGTGTTCGTGTGTACGCTTCTGACAAAGGCTGTGTTAGTTTGTGTGAATGCTCGACCATGAATGTGTGTTTTTGCATTTAAGATTTTTTGCAATGTGTGTTTGAGCTTATGTGTATTTGTGTATTATGGTAGCATGGATATAAATGCCACTCATTATACTTGAGTGGTGTGTGTGTGTGTGTGTGTGTGTGTGTGTGTGTGTGTGTGTGTGTGTGTGTGTGTGTGTGTGTGTGTGTGTGTGTGTGTGTGTGTGTGTGTGTGTGTGTGTGTGTGTGTGTGTGTGTGTGTGTGTGTGTACATTTCTGACCAAGGCTGTTTTTCAATCACAAGCATTACGGGGACATGTTACAAGAGAGCTTCTCTATAAAACTCATCATATATGGTTTACAAGCCAGGCCTGGTGTGCATCACACACACACCACACCGAGAGAAAGCAGCTGCTCATTCTGCACACCCAAGAAAGTCAAACCCACCAACCAATTCCTTCAATGCCTGGCAGTCTTCTTTTTATGCCCCGTATTCCTACTGCATCTGAGCATATTGAATATTACTGAAGACAAGCAGGTTTATTCATATTTGAAGGCTCGCAAAGGGGACAGAAGAAGAATCACAATGCAGGTGAATCACAAGGCCAGTAAAAGGAGGGAGGGAGGGAGGAAGGGTGGTGACATTGAGACTCTGAATTCAATATCTCATCTGAGATTCTGTACTCATGGTCTCACACAAAATGAAGAGCACTACAGAATTCACCCAGGAACTCTATTTACATGCATTAACTATGGGCCCTAGTTAAAAGTAGTGCACTGTGTATGAAATAGGGTGCGATTTGGGACGCAGCCTAGGGCATCAATACCTAGACGCCTAGATATCACACCCTATTTTGTACACATGGGTAATTGCCTAGGGGCGCAGCTGGACCTGTTTGAACAGAATTATAGAATTAGGGACAGCATGCTTAAAGTAGCATTAGCATATGCTTAACACAAACTTTACAATTTAAGGCAAAGAGTCGAGGGGGATTGTTTAAGGCTCGGTAATCACTCATTGGAATAAGGCATGTCTGCAGTTATTAATACGAGATTAGGAGTTAAAGCTAGAAGCTGGAAGTTGAATTGATTTTTAAGTACCCTTACCATAATGCCAACTCATGCATAGCCTGAAAGTTCCATTATTTATACTAAATATAGTTTAATTGCCGCTACTTGTCTATGCATGTTTGGGATTGTTATGCAAGACAGTGTGTGTGCGTTTTGATGGTTGCTTTTCATCTACGGTGGTACTGTTCCACTTAAATCAGTCAGGATTTGCTAACAGCTATCGCTAACATGAGCATGCTTTGAAAAACACTGCCGAGAAATGAATAAGGGGGGTGCTACTAAGCTAGCTATGGAATGGAATTGTTTTAGGATTGGTTGTACTGTACCATGGATCATTTAGCTATTTGATTTAGGATTTTAGGACTCCTGAAGGTATACCAGTTTTTAACATTTTATTATTATATTGGATTTGGCCTTTACTGATATAGCCCATAAAAACGCATTGATATCACGTTCATAAATGGCAAATCAGGAATAAAGTTTTGAGTAGTGTCTTATATCTAGGACATATAAGAAAGCTAAGGAATTATTTATATATTTTTTGGACACATATTTAGGCCTTTAATGTGGTGGGCACAAAACTACTTCCATTCATTTTTTTAAACCGATACTGGGTTGCCTTCAAATGAGTCCCGTGACACTGGGGGTCATAGAGCAAAACAGAGAACACCATCTTTCTATAGAGGTCATATTAGTTTGTAGGCCAAACCATTCAGACGCTACAGATGTTTTCATGAGAAGATTGGTTTTTGGGATGTCTCCTGGTCTGACAAACAGCGATATAGCTCTGCCGCTTTCCACCTTAGATATGAAAGGCTGACATAGTCGGATGTGGTGGATTGAGACGCAACCCATGATTTAAAAAAAAGTTAAACAGCTTAAACAGACAGATTTGAATAGCAATGTTTTTATTATGTTAATTAGATTGACACATGGATGAATCAATCGACACTATTAACAAATAATTATCTATTACATGACCCATAATTCACACTGTTCTCCACAAAGCTGGGTCTTTTTAATCATTGCCACTTTTGGAACCCTGCTCACCCTTGGGGAAGACTGGATAAGTGGAAGATAGACGACAGGGGATTTTATAAATTGCAGGCATATACAGCGTATTGGGAAAGTATTCAGACCTCTTGACTTTTTCCACATTTTGTTCCTTTACAGCCTTATTCTAAAATTGATTAAATTGTCTTTTTCCCTCCTCAATCTACACACAATACTCCTTAACAACGAAGCAAAAACAGGTTTTTAGTAATTTTTGCAAATGTATTAGAAATCAAAAACTTAAATATCAAATTTACATAAGTATTCAGACCCTTTTCTCAGTCCTTTGTTGAAGCACCTTTGGCAGCGATTACAGCATCGAGTTTTTTTGGGTATGACGTTACAAGCTTGGCACACCTGTATTTGGGGAGTTCCTACATGTCAGGTTGGATGAGGAGCATCGCTACAGAGCTATTTTCAGGTCTTTCCAGAGATGTTACATCAGGTTTAAGTCCGGACTCTGGCTGGGCCACTCAAGGACATTCAGAGACTTGTCCCGATGCCATTCCTGCATTGTCTTGTTAACTTTCACCCCAGTCTGAAGTCCTGAGCACTCTGGAGCAGGTTTTCATCAATGATCTCTCTGTACTTTGCTTCGTTAATCTTTCCCTCAATCTAGTTTCCCAGTCCCTGCTGCTGAAAAACATCCACACTGCATGATGCTGCCACCGCCATGCTTCACCGTAGGGATGGTAACAGTAGTACTCCAGACATGACACTTGGCATTCAGGCCAAAGTTCAATCTTAGTTTTATCAGACCAGAGAATCTTGCATCTCATGGTCTGAGAGACCTTTAGGTGCCTTTTGGTAAACACCAAGCAAGCTATCATGTGCCTTTTTCTGGGGTGTGGCTTTCATCTGGCCACTCTACCATAAAGGCCTGATTGGTGGATTGCTGCAAAGATGATTGGTGGAATGCCGCAACAGCGCATCTTCAACCTCAGGAGGCTGAAGAAATTTGGCTTGTCACCCAAAACCCTGACTAACTTTTACAGATCCACAATCGAGAGCATCCTGTCAGGCTGTATCACTGCAAGGCTCTCCAGAGGGTGGTGCGGTCTGCACAATGCATCACTGGGGAAAACTACCTGCCCTCCATGACACCTATAGCACCCGATGTCACAGGAAGGCAAAAAAGATAAAGAAAACAACTACCCGAGCCACTGCCTGTTCACACCGCTACCATCCAGAAGGCGAGGTCAGTACAGCTGCATCAAAGCTGGGACCAAGAGACTGAAAAACAGCTTCTATCTCAAGGTCATCAGACTGCTAAACAGCAATCACTAACTCAGAGAGGCTGCTGCTTACATAGAGATCCAATCACTGGCCACTTTAACAAATGGATCACTAGTCACTTTAACTTCAGGATAGGGGGCAGTATTCGGATGTTTGGATGAATGAGGTGCCCAAAGTAAACTGCCTGTTACTCAGGCCCAGAAGTTAGGATATGCATATAATTGGTAGTATTGGTAGTATTTAACATTTCAAGAACTGTTAAAATAATGTCTGTGAGTATAACACAACTGATATGGCAGGTGAAAACCCGAGGACAATAGTTTTTTTCCAGCTCACCCCTGATTACTATGGCTGTCAATGGGAATATAAAAGGAATACCTCCTAGATTGCAGTTCCTAGGGCTTCCACTAGATGTCAACAGTCTTTAGAAAGAGTTTCAGGCTTGTTTTTTGAAAAATGAGCTAGAATTTGTAGTTTTTCTATGTGGCTCCCATTTTGGCTGTAGTGTTTGTAGCGCATTCCGGTGAGGGCTCGCACTTCATTATTTATCTCCGGTAACGACAATACTATTCTTTGTCTTAAATTTGATAGTTTATTTACATAGGATTGATTAGGAACGTTATTTGACTTGTTTGGAAGAATTTTATTGGTAACTTACAGGATTCATTTGTATGCATTTTGAATGAGGGAAACCGGTGGATTACTGAGTCAAGCGCGCCAACAAAACTACCATTTGTGATGTAGCTGGGACCCTTTGGATTGCAAAGGGACCCTTTTTTATTGCTATTTTTGACTTTCGTGATGCATCTGATTGGTTGGAAAATGCTTTTAATGCTTTTGTACGCAGGGCACTGTCCTCAGATAATCGCATGGTATGCTTTCTCCTACAAATACGGTGAAAATGCAGGGCGCGAAATTCAAAATACAAATATTGTAATATTAAACATTCATGAAAATACAAGTGTCTTGCATCGTTTGACCTTTCTAGCACAGATGTTTCTCTCGCGGAACCCCTCGACAACATTTCTCTGAAAAGACAGCACGTGAAATTAAAAAATATTTTTTTAAATATGTAACTTTCACACATTAACCTTTTTGGGATAGGGGGCAGCATTTTCACTTTTGGATGAATAGTGTGCCCAGAGTGCCCATAACCATTCCATCTGTTTGATCTATTCCAGCACATCTGATTTAACCAATCAAGGGCTTGATGATTAGTTAACCAGTTGAATCAGGTGTGCTAGTGCTGAAATATATCAAATAAGTGGAACAGCTGGGAGCACTCACGGGAGGTTTGAGAAACACTTATATTCTGTATATTATTCTGATCAAAACCTTAATTCAATTGAACAAAGAGGAATAGCTACGGTCATTCAATAACCCCCCTCCACCACTACACCACTCTAGTCAAAATCCTCACCATCTTCCTTCAAAGCCCCTTCCCCTACTGTTTTCATCAGAGAGAGAAAGGGGGAGAAGAAATCTGAAAGCATTTGTGGGTGCCTTATCATGTTCAGCAATAGGCACGAATACCTTATAAGGAATTTATTTCCTCGCTCAATCCCTCGTCTCGACTGGCTTTATCGAGAATGTAAAAAAATTGGCAAGCTGACCACATCCAAAGAAATTCATCTTGTCTTGAACAATTATTTTCTACAACCCCCTTCATGGCTCCACCTATAGAATATGGACCATAGAGGGTTATAAAAAAAATAATAATAATAAACTGGATTGTGAGATGTACCGTAGTTCCGACACCTCTCCACATACTGTCAATGCTTCTCCAACACGCAGCCCATCAACTCCTATATGGGATTAGATTTTTCAGGTTTAATGTGTTTAAAGGCCCAGTGCAGTAAAAAAATGTGATTTTACTGTGTTTTTTTATATTTCCACACTATGGGTTTGAAGTAAAATGTGATTTTACCGTGTTTTTTTATATTTCCACACTATGGGGTTGAAATGTATTTTTATAGCCCTTCGTACATCAGCTACTATCTCAAAGTGCTGTACAAAAACCCAGCCTAAAACCCCAAACAGCAAGCAATGCAGGTGTTGAAGCACATTGGCTAGGAAAAACTCCCTAGAAAGGCCAAAACCTAGGAAGAAACCTAGAGAGGAACTAGGCTATGAGGGGTGGCCAGTCCTCTTCTGGCTGTGCCAGGTGGAGATTATAACAGAACATGCTCAAGATGTTCAAATGTTCATAAATGACAAGCATGGTCAAATAATAGGTCTGGGACAGGTAGCACGTCCGGTAAACAGGTCAGGATTCCATAGCCGCAGGCAGAACAGTTGAAACTGGATCAGCAGCACGGCCAGGTGGCCTGGGGACAGCAAGGAGTCATCATGCCAGGTAGTCCTGAGGCATGGTCCTTGGGCTCAGGTCCTCCGAGAGAGAGAGAGAAAGAAAGAGAGAGCATACTTAAATTCACACAGGACACCAGATAAGACAGGAGAAGTACTCCAGATATAACAAACTGACCCTAGCCCCCGACTGCAGCATAAATACTGGAGGCTGAGACAGGAGGGGTCAGGAGACACTGTGGACCCATCCGATGATACCCCAGGACAGGGCAAAACAGAAAGGATATAACCCCACCCACTTTGCCAAAGCACAGCCCCCACACCACTAGAGGGATATCTTCAACCACCAACTTACCATCCTGAGACAAGGTCGAGTATAGCCCACAAAGATCTCAGCACAACCCAAGGGGGGGCGCCAACCCAGACGGGAAGATCACATCAGTGACTCAACCCACTCAAGTGACGCACCCCTCCTAGGGAAGGCATGAAAGAGCACCAGTAAGCCAGTGACTCAGCCCCTGTAATAGGGTTAGAGGCAGAGAACTGGAAGCCAGTGTAGGGAGGCTAGCACTGGAGTAATATGATCAAATTTTTTGGTTCTAGTCAGGATTCTAGCAGCCGTATTTAGCACTAACTGAAGTTTATTTAGTGCTTTATCTGGGTAGCCGTAAAGTAGAGCATTGCAGTAGTCTAACCTAGAAGTAACAAAAGCATGGATTCATTTTTCTGCAAAAAAACATTAAGATCCACAACATTTATTCCATGGGACAAAACTAGGTCCAGAGTATGACTCTGACAGTGAGTAGGTCCAGAGACATGTTGGACAAAACCCACTGAGTCAATGATGGCTCCGAAAGCCTTTTGGAGTGGGTCTGTGGACTTTTCCATGTGAATATTAAAGTCACCAAAAAAATTGAATATTTTCTGCTATGACTACAAGGTCCGATAGGAATTCAGGGAACTCAATGAGGAAAGCTGTATATGGCCCAGGAGGCCTGTAAACAGTAGCTATAAAAAGTGATTGAGTAGGCTGCATAGATTTCATGACTAGAAGCTCAAAAGACGAAAACGCCAATTTTTTGGGGTAAATTGAAATTTGCTATCGTAAATGTTAGCAACTCCTCCGCCTTTGCGGGATGCACGGGGGATATGGTCACTAGTGTAACCAGGAGGTGAGGCCTCATTTAACACAGGAAATTCATCAGGCTTAAGACATGTTTCAGTCAGGCCAATCACATCAAGATTATGATCAGTGATTAGTTTGACTATAATTGCCTTTGAAGTAAGTAGCATTAAGTAGCCCTATTTTGAGATGTGAGGTATCACGATCTCTTTCAATAATGACAGGAATGGAGGAGGTCTTTATCCTAGTGAGATTGCTAAGGCGAACATCGCCATGTTTAGTTTTGCACAACCCAGGTCGAGGCACAGACACGGTCTCAATGGGGATAGCTGAGCTGACTACACTGACTGTGCTGGTGGCAGACTACACTAAGCTGGCAGGCTGGCTAACAGCCTGCTGCCTGGCCTGCACCCTATTTCATTGTGGAGCTAGAGGAGTTAGAGCCCTGTCTATGTTGGTAGATAAGATGAGAGCACCCCTCCAGCTAGGATGGAGTCCGTCACTCCTCAGCAGGCCAGGCTTGGTCCTGTTTGTGGGTGAGTACCAGAAAGAGGGCCAATTATCTTCAAATTCTACCTTATGGAGGGGCAGATAACAGTTTTCAACCAGCGATTGAGTTGTGAGACTCTGCTGTAGAGCTCATCACTCCCCCTAACTGGGTGAGGACCACAGACAATTACTCGATGCCGACACGTCTTTCTAGCTGATTTACACGCTGAAGCTATGCTGCGCTTGGTGACCTCTGACTGTTTCATCCTAACATCGTTGGTGCCGACGTGGATAACAATATCCCTATACTCTCTACACTCACCAGTTTTAGCTTTAGCCAGCACCATCTTCAGATTAGCCTTAACGTCGGTAGCCCTGCCCCCTGGTAAACAGTGTATGATCGCTGGATGATTCGTTTTAAGTCTAATACTGCGGGTAATGGAGTCGCCAATGACTAGGGTTTTCAATTTGTCAGAGCTAATGGTGGGAAGCTTCGACGTCTCAGACCCCGTAACGGGAAGAGTAGAGACAACCGGTTGAAAGTTTCTGTCGGCTGAATGAGCGACACCGGTTGAGCATTCCTACAGCATTTCCCTCCAGAAACCATGAGAAAGTTGTCCGGCTGCGGGGACTGTGCGAGGGGATTTATACTAACGTTACTATCTGTACTTACTGGTGGCACAGATGCTGTTTCATCCTTTCCTACACTGAAATTACCCTTGCCTAACGATTGCATCTGAAGCTGGGCTTGCAGCACAGCTATCCTCGCCGTAAGACAATCGTTCTCCTGGATATTATGAGTACAGCGACTGCAATTAGAAGGTATCAAGTTAATGTTACTACTTAGCTTCGGCTGTTGGAGGTCCTGACGAACCACGTCCAGATAAAGCGTCCGGAGTGAAAAAGTTGAATGGGGGGAAAAGAAAAAAGAAAAAAAGGAGCTGTTTGAAAATGCATTTCAGCCTATTTTGGTGGGATGGAGTTTGGCCTGCCTGGTGACATTAGTCAATAGACCAATAAGAAAGAAAGTTCCAAACCTCTCTGCCAATAAAAGACAGTTTTCCGGTTTTCCCCTCCCCTCCCCACTCAGACCACTCCCAGAAAGTCCAAGCAAAATTATTGCTTGAGAAATTGCTCTTTGCTAAGAAACAATTTTTGTTTATTTTTTACCATTTTAACTGAAATTTTGTTTATTTTTTACCATTTTAACTGAAAACAATCACAGTAAGGTATTATAATTATTTCATAATAATTACCCATAAATGATTTGATATTGATTTAAACAGCTGCATTGAGTCTTTAAAGCTAGTGGTATAGGGAGAGTTACCTAAATGGGGATTAAATAACCATGGCCTTCAAAAGCCCTCTGAGGCAGTTTATAGGAGCGTTGATATGCACATGCATACAAAATGTGTGCGTCAAGACACCTTACCGCCTGATACTGAGCTCGCTGAATCTCAAAAAACAAACTTGATACTAGTATTGAAGCAATGTTGAAGCAGTAAATCTGAACTGAAGAAACTAGACACTATAGTTTACCTGAAATATTCTGAATCCCAAATCAACCCCTGGTGTAGATCTGAGAGGATTGTATAGGTGTCCATGATAGGTGACAAATCCCCTTGGCCTATCAGAGGGAAAGGTGGAGTTATCACTCTGTTGCTTACATGTATCCAATCCTCTCAAGTACCTAGAGGGTAAGGGCTAAGGGTTTATGGAATTCAGGGACTACTTCACTACCGCTACCTGCCACATTATGCCCATTTCATACACAACACAGGAAAAGTACTTGCACATAAATTACAGAATAGGTGACCTTGATCAATCACGTCATTATCGGATTCCATCATTTGTCAGACTGGCAACGCGTCTATCAGTCAAAGCAACCAATCAAAGCAAATCTTTTTGCGTTAGGGGATATTGATGTTGACCGAGGATGTTATTCCCTCGTGGCGCTCCCCTCCAATTGGTCCAGATAGACACCAACGGATGACCCCGCGATTAGTTAACCATCGACCTGCAAGTGTCTAATGGTCCATTTCCAGGAAACTTGAACGGGTGCACTGATGGATGTCCACACAGAGATGTAGCGTTTCACCGGCAGCGCTCGCCAATTCAATTAACTTCACAGACCAAGAAGGGGGGGGGGGGGTATTAAAGGTGTAGGGGAGATTTTTCAATACGAGCCATCTAGTTGTAGGGTAGCACTAGCGGGTATAAATGACTCAGAAGCTAGAAGGAAATCATACAAGGCGAACGAGAGTGTTTGGCATTTGACATACATCAAGAGGTTGGGGTTAAATTATTTAGACAAGACATTGGTTTGATGGATGTTCTATGCAGGCAGTGGTATGATAGGAAATACAGTGGCTTGCGAAAGTATTCACCCCCTTGGCACTCTTATTTTGCTGACTTACAACCTGGATTTAAAATATACTTTTTGGGGAGTTTGGTGCAATTTGATTTACACAGCATATCTACCATTTTGATGATGCTAGAAAACTTGAGAGTGCATACCTATTCACCCCCCCCCCCCCCCCAAAAAAAAAGTCAATACTTTGCAGAACCAACCTTTTGCAGCAATTACGGCTGCAAGTCTCTTGGGTTATGTCTCTTTCAACCTCGCAATTCTAGCCACTGGGATTTTTGTCCATTCTTCAAAGCAAAACTGCTCCAGCTCCTTCAAGTCAGATGAGTTCCTCTGGTGTTCAACAATCTGTACCACAGATTCTCAATTGGATTGAGTTTGGGCTTTGACTAGGACATTCAAAGACATTTAAATGTTTCCCCTTAAACCACTCAAGTGTTGCTTTAGCAGTATGCTTAGGGTCATTGTCCTGCTGGAAGGTGAACCTCCTAAGCAATGGCTTTTTTCTGGTGACTCTTCCATAAAGCCCAGCTCTGTGGAGTGTACAGCTTAAAGTTGTCTTATGGACAGATACTCCAATCTCCGTTGTGGACCTTTGCAGCTCTTTCAAGGTTATCTTTGGTATCTTTGTTGCCTCTCTGATTAATGCCCTCCTTGCCTGGTCTGTGAGTTTTGGTGGGCGGCCCTCTGTTGGCAGGTTTGTTGTGGTGCCATATGCTTTCAATTTTTTAATCATGGATTTAATGGTGCTCTGTGTGATGTTCAGAGTTCAAAGTTAATTTTTTATAACCTAACCCTGATCTGTACTTCTCCAGAACTTTGCCCATGACCTGTTTGGCAAGCTCCTTGGTCTTCATGGTGCCGCTTGCTTGGTGTTGCCCCTTGCTTCGTGGTGTTGCAGGCTCTGGGGCATTTCAGGACAGGTGTATATATACTGAGATCATGTGACACTTAATAAAGTCCACCTGTGTGCAATTTAAATCATTATGTGACTTCTGAAGGTAATTGGTTGCACCAGATCTTATTTAGGGGCTTCATAGCAAAGGGAGTGAATGGATATGCACGCACCACTTTTCTGTTTTTAACTTTTTCAAATTTTTTGAAACAAGTAATTTTTTTCATATCACTTCACCAATTAGGACTACTTTGTGTATGTCCATTACATGAAATCCAAATAAAAATCCATTTCAATTACAGGTTGTAATGCAACAAAACTGTCACACCCTGATCTGTTTCACCTGTCATTGTGCTTGTCTCGACCACCTCCAGGTGTCACCCATCTTCCCCATTATCCCCTGGGTATTTATACCTGTGTTTTCTGTCTGTCTGTGTCAGTTCGTCTTGTCTTGTCAAGTCAACAAGCGTGTTACTCCGTGTGCCTGCTTTTTCCTCTTCTCTCTTTTTTTGCTAGTCCTCCCGGTTTTGACCCTTGCCTGCCTTGACTCTGTACCCGCCTGCCTGACCATACTGCCTGCCCTGACCTCGAGCCTGCCTGCCACTCTGTACCTCCTGGACTCTGACCTTGTTATGATCCTTTGCCTGTCCACGACCATTCTCTTGCCTGCCCCTTGGATACTAATAAATATCAGAGATTGGAACCATCTGGGTCTCGCACTATGTCCTTATAAAAAAAATAGGAAAAATGCCAATGGGGATGAATACTTTTGCAAGACACTGTTTTTAGGTGTGTGTGACTATAACGTCCAAAAAGTGACCATTGGACTTAACATTTTGGTTTGACTAAGTTTGTAGGTTCAACAGTTTTTATTAAATGTATTATTTCTGTCTCTCACTTGCTAATTTCTGTCCATTTAGAACCAACATTGTGCTACCTTTTTGTAGCATTTCTGACAATGCTAACATTTTTCCAGCCGAATCTCAGAGTTCTAAAACCCGGGCCAACAACCTGGTTGCTGCGCAACAGCAGCTGTAGCTAGCTACTTAACACCAGTCGGATGAGACGCAAGCTACAAGCAAAAGAAGTTAGCTAGATATACAGTGGGGCAAAAAAGTATTTAGTCAGCCACCAAGTTCTCCCACAAAAAAAAGATGAGAGAGGCCTGTAATTTTTATCATAGGTACACTTCAACTATGACAGACGAAATGAGGGAAAAAATCCAGAAAATCACATGGTAGGATTTTTTATGAATTTATTTGCAAATTATGGTGGAAAATAACTGACTAAATACTTTTTTGCCCCACTGTAGGTATATTTAGCTATAGAGGGTTTTTCATTTGACTAAATTAGAGCACAAACAAATAAGCTACCGAACGTCCTTTGCTGCTATTACAGCCAGTTAGCAAACTAGACTGTAGCTACCAATGTTGACAATATATCCTAGCCAGCTATCTATCCAGGTAAGTAAAGTGCATAGTTAACACCAAACTTTGGGAAACTGTCGTGCTGCTAACTTATAATACATGCAATTGGCATTAGTCATCTTACTCCGGCATGATACAGTCAAGCTGGCTAGATAGATGTCAGTTTCAACACAAACACTGCTAGCTAGCCTACATTTCCTAAACCAAGATCAGTCTCTCATAACACAAACTGTAGCTGATAAAATGAATAGTCTCGCTAAGAAACAGATAGCTATGTTGTATCTAAACCCGGCCAATACACATTCAAGTAGCACATTGGCTGTGGATTGCAGTGAGTGTACACATGCTACTGTAGCTAGCTAACTAGCCACCTAATTAGCTAGATCAAAACACGAGACAGACACGTTGCTGCTTTAGCATCCAGAACCAATTCCAGCCCTTACCTTATGATGCATTAATTCAGTATACTATCCTCTGTCAATGCAATTTTCTGCATTCCATTTTAATCGACATTTGCGCTGACTGATCAACAGTGCCAAGTTACTTTTCAGTGTGTTCCCAGAAATCTGAACCCAGTAACAAAATTACATTGAAAGAATATATATTTTCCAGCTGAAAATACATATTTTTTAAGAAGTTTAAAATCCGGACTTTGAAAATATGTTTTTTCCGGACGTTGAAATCGGTTTATTTTCTGTTCTGAATTCATGTTGAAAATACTCTATTTTTTTTGACTGTACTGTAATGTACTGCGCTCTGCTGTGCTCTACTGAAGTGGTTCTCAAACTCTCCAAACCCCCAGATATTTCACAATTTTGCTGTAGCTCTGAACTAGCTATTCAAGAGCTTGAGGATTAGTTGGCAAGTTGAATCAGGTGTGCTAGCTCTGGAATAGATCAATTACATGGAACTGCCTGGGGTCCCGATGGAGAGTTTTGAGAGCCATTACTCTCCTGTACTGTACTGTGCTGTCCAAACTTGTGAATCATATACAGTGCATTCAGAAAGTATTCAGACCCCTTGGCTTTTTCAACATTTTGTTACGTTCCAGCCTTGTTCTAAAATGGATTACATAGTTTTTCCACCTCATCAATCTAGACAAATTACCCCATAATGACAAATCAAAACAGGTTTTTCAAAATGTTTTCAAATGTGTAAAAAAGAAAAAAAGAAATATCACATTAACATAAGTATTCAGACCTTGAGTCTTCTTGGGTATGATGCTACAAGTTTGGCACACCTGTATTTGGGTAGTTTCTCCCATTCTTCTCTGCAGATCTTCTCAAGCTCTGTCAGGTTGGATGGGGAGCATCGCTGCACAGCTATTTTCATGTCTCTCCTGAGATGTTCGATCGGGCTTGTCCGGGCTCTGGCTGGGCCACTGAAGGACATTCAGAGACTTGCCCCAAAGCCACTCCTGCGTTGGCTTGGCTGTGTGCTTAGGGGCGTTGTCCTGTTGGAAGGTGAACTTTCGCCCCAGTCTGAGTGCTCTGGAGCAGGTTTTCATCAAAGATCTCTCTGTACTTTGCTCCGTTCATCTTTCCCTCAATCCTGACTATTCTCCCAGTCCCTGCCACAAAAAAATATCCCGACTGCATTTATTTATTTTACCTTTATTTAACTAGGCAAGTCAGTTAAGAACCAATTCTTATTTTCAATGACGGCCTAGGAACAGTAGGTTAACTGCCTGTTCAGGGGCAGAACGACAGATTTGTACCTTGTCAGCTCGGGGATTTGAACTTGCAACCTTCCGGTTACTAGTCCAACGCTCTAACCACTAGGCTACCCTGCATGATGCTGCTACCACCATGATTCATTTTAGGGATAGTGCCAGGTTTCCCCAAGATGTGATACTTGGTATTCAGGCCAAAGAGTTCATTGCTGGATTCATCAGACCAGAGAATCTTGTTTCTCATGGTCTGAGAGTCTTTAGGTGCCTTTTGGCAAATTCCAAGTGGGCTGTCATGTGCCTTTTACTGAGGAGTGGCTTCTGCCTATCCACTCTACCATAAAGGCCTGATTGGTGAAGTGCTGCGGAGATGGTTGTCCTTCTGGAAGGTTCTCCCATCTCTACAGGTGAACTCTGGAGCTCTCTCAGAGTGACCAATGGTTTCTTGGTCACATCCCTGACCCAAGGCCCTTGGTATTCAGGCCAAAGAGTTTAATCTTGGTTTCATCAGAAAGAGAATCTTGTTTCTCATGGTCTGAGAGTCCTTTAGGTGTCTTTTGGCAAACTTCGCACAAACTTCCCCTACCTTGTTTTTAAGGTATCTGTGACCAACAGATTGTCACGATCGTCGTCAGGAGAGGACCAAAATGCAGCGTGTTATGTGTTCATGATGCTTTTTTAATAAAAGAAAGCACTGAACACTGAATACAAACTATACAAAACAATAAACGAATAACGACCGTGAAGCTATAATGAGAACTGTGCTGACACAAGCAACTAACATAGACAATCACCCACAAACAAACAGTGAAACCCAGGCTACCTAAGTATGATTCTCAAACAGAGACAACAAATGACACCTGCCTCTGATTGAGAACCATACTAGGCCGAAACTCACGCCCTGACCATACTAAATAATGACAAAACAAAGGAAATAAAGGTCAGAACGTGACACAGATGTATATCTGTATTTCCAGTCATGTAAAATCCATAGATTAGGGCCTCAATTGACTCTTTTCCTGATATGAATTGTAACTCAATAAAATCTTTGAATTTGTTGCATGTTGCGTATCTATTTTCGTTCAGTGTATGTATTTTAACAGTATGTTAACAGTAACTTTCCCCAGGTCGTTGCTGTAAATGAGAATGTATTATCAGTCGACTCTGGTAAAAGGGTAGTTTTTTTATCTACATCACACACACACTAGAGGTCGACCGATTAATCGGAATGGCCGATTAATTAGGGACGATTGTTTTTCTTCTTTATTTAATCTTTATTTAACTAGGCAAGTCAGTTAAGAACACATTCTTATTTTCAATGACGGCCTAGGAACGGTGGGTTAACTGCCTTGTTCAGGGGCAGAACGACAGATTTTCACCTTGTCAGCTCGGGGGATCCAAACTTGCAACCTTACAGTTAACTAGTCCAACGCTATAACCACCTGCCTCTCGTTACTCTCCACAACGAGACTGCCTGTTACGCGAATGCAGTAAGCCAAGGTAAGTTGCTAGCTAGCATTGAACTTATCTTATAAAAAACAATCAATCAATCATAATCACTAGTTAACTACACATGGTTGATGATATTACTAATTTATCTAGCGTGTCCTGCGTTGCATATAATCGATTGCGGTGTGTATCGTTGCTCCAATGTGTACCTAACCATGAACATCAATGCCTTTCTTAAAATCAATACACAGAAGTATATATTTTTAAACCTGCATATTTAACTAAAAGAAATCCAGGTTAGCAGGCAATATTAATCAGGTGAAATTGTGTCACTTCTCTTGCGTTCATTACAAGCAGAGTAAGTGTATATGCAACAGTTTGGGCCACCCAAATTGCCATAATTTTACGTCATTATGACATAACATTGAAGGTTGTGCAATGTAACAGGAATATTTAGACTTATGGATGCCACTCGTTAGATAAAATACAGAACGGTTCCGTATTTCACTGAAAGAATAAACGTCTTGTTTTCGAGATGATAGTTTCCGGATTCGACCATATTAATGACCTAAGGCTCGTATTTCTGTGTGTTATTATGTTATAACTAAGTCTATGATTTGATAGAGCAGTCTGACTGAGCGGTGGTAGGCAGCAGCAGGCTCGTAAGCATTCATTCAAACAGCACTTTCGTGCGTTTTGCCAGCAGCTCTTCGTTGTGCGTCAAGCCTATCAACTCCTGAGATGAGGCTGGTATAACTGATGTGAAATGGATAGCTAGTTAGCGGGGTGCGCGCTAATAGCATTTCAAACATCACTCGCTCTGAGACTTGGAGTGGTTGTTCCCCTTGCTCTGCATGGGTAACGCTGCTTCGAGGGTGGCTGTTGTCGTTGAGTTCCTGGTTTGAGCCCAGGGAGAAGCGAGGAGAGGGACTGAAGCTATACTGTTACACTGGCAATACTAAAGTGCCTATAAGAACATCCAATAGTCAAAGGTTAATGAAATACAAATGGTATAGAGGGAAATAGTCCTATAATTCCAATAATAACTACAACCTAAAACTTCTTACCTGGGAATATTGAAGACTCATGTTAAAAGGAACCACCAGCTTTCATATGTTCTCATGTTTTGAGCAAGGTTAGCTTTCTTACATGGCACATATTGCACTTTTACTTTCTTCTCCAACACTTTGTTTTTGCATTATTTAAACCAAATTGAACATGTTTCATTTTTTATTCGAGGCTAAATAGATTTTATTTATGTATTATATTATTATATTATATTAAGTATATTAAGTTAAAATAAGTATTCATTCAGTATTGTTTACTTCCGGCGCCGACAGAGATGGCCGCCTCGCTTCGCGTTCCTAGGAAACTATGCAGTTTTTTGTTTTTTTACGTGTTATTTCTTACATTAGTACCCCAGGTCATCTTAGGTTTCATTACATACAGTCGAGAAGAACTACTGAATATAAGAGCAGCGTCAACTCACCATCAGTACGACCACAAGCATTTCGCTACACTCGCATTAACATCTGCTAACCATGTGTATGTGACAAATAAAATTGGATTTGATTTGATTTAATTGTTATTATTACAAATACGTTTAAAGAATTGGCCGACTAATCGGTATCGGCTTTTTTGGTCCTCCAATAATCGGTATTGGCGTTGAAAAATCATAATCGGTCGACCTCTAACACACACACAAACACACACACACACACACACACACAGTACCTTCATATACATATTGTACAATTGTACACCTCATTGGGAAATCGCTAAGCTACTAATTCCTTTGTGAGCATTCTGTTTCTCAGAGAGTTCTGCAAGAATGCTCCGTGACGTTTGTATTTGTTTCTCTCTCTTGCAGTTCTCACACTTTTTTTGCCCACTCACTCTCTGTGTATCACTCCCTACTGTCCCCCTCTCTGCATCTCCCCCTTGGTGTATCTCCCTCTCCCCCCCTCCCTCTCTCTCTCTCTCTCTCCCTCTCTCTCTCTCTCTCTCATTTCTGCACTCTCTGTCTCTGTGCATCCCTGTACTCATCTCCCCACCCATGTACCCATCTCATGGTAGCAGAGGTAAACAAGACTTATAGAGTTGGTCTGTGCAGAGGAATACATATTGCAGGTTTAGTTTGCTATGCAAGGCTCTGGAGTTTTCATTACACCCGAAGCACAACAACAACGACATCAACAACCGCACAGGCACATGGCCTATTACAAATGTGTTTACTAACCGCCGCCCGAATGCAGAAATGGAAAAGGAATGGTGGGGGAATGCAAACACAGGGCCAAAATGGTTGGTGGGAAGAAGAAATTGCCATGATTCCTACATTTCCTGTATCTTGTTATGCCTTAAATTGCAACTGGGGTAACCAGATGTGGCCCCAGTCTTGCTTGCTTTTTTCTCTCTCTCTCATTTCAAAGGGCATTATTGGCATGAGAAACATATGTTTACATTGCCAAAACAAATGGAATAGACAATAAACAAAAGTCAAATAAACAACGGAAACACAATTTTTTTTTTAAGAATATAGACATTTCAAATGTTATCTTATTGGCTATGTACAATGCTGTAATAATGTGAAAGTAGTTGTGAAAAGTGAAGTGTGAAAGGGAAAATAAATAAACAGATAATATAAGTTGCATTTACAATGTTGTTTGTGTTCCACTGGTTGCTCTTTTCTCATGACAACAGGCCACAAATCCTGCTGCTGTGACTGCACACTGCGGTATTTTGCCTAACAGATATGGACGTTTATCAATGTTTGATTTCTTTTCAAATTCTTTGTGATCTGTGGGAAATATTTGTCTCTCGTGTGGTCATACATTTGGCAGGAGGTTAGGAAGTGCAGCTCGGTTTCTACCTCATCTTGTGGGCGGTGTGCACATGTCTACAGTACTTCTCTCTCTCACTCTCTCTTTTCACACACAATTAAAATGGCCAAGTTGCATTTAGCTCTCTCGCTTCTTATAATCACAGTCGTTTTTGGAAAACTACAATGTCTAGGTTAATTTCTGTGTGACAGTATAGCATGGGCGACCTAACTGCAGCGTCTTGCTGTCTGTCTTTCTGAGTTAATTGCTGCGTGGGAAAGCATATGAATAGTCCATTAACACGTAATGTGTGTAAATTGTCCTTGCATATTGTTCATTAGGCGGCAAACAGGAGAAAACGGAATGAAAAAGGGAGGGAGTACCTGGACTCATTTTTAAATGTTTTCCATTGCAATCCCTAATGAACATGGCCCATCTGTTAAAGCTAGCCAACAGGGTCGTATTCATTAGGCACCAAAAGGAAGAAAATCGACCGATACAAGAAGGTACTATCTGGAATTATCCAGTTACAGACACACATCTTTGTTTTCTGTTGCAAAACGTTTTCAAACTTGTGAAAAGCCAAAAGGTGTTGATGCTGATAGGCTGCTGTAAGGGAATGTAGGATAACTACTGTGTCCATATTAGGACAGCCTCAGGACAGCCTGCTGGCTGGGTTGAATACTAATATGTGTACTGCGTGTTTATGTCTCCCCTGGATAGTGGAAAGATAGAGTACCGTACTGACAGCAGCAACCTTTTTCCTCAACTTTGCCTGAAGCTGGCCACCTGGATGGTATTTCGCATTGCAAAACAGCCCCCTGAAAAATGTTGATGTTGTGGTTCTTCGGGTAACGCTGCCAAAGAACTGCCCTTACTGGTTCAATGTTAATTGGCTATCCTCATCCCCCTTCCCTCCATCACTCCCTTTCTTCATCCTCCCATCCCTTTCTCCCTCTCCCTGTCCTCCTTCCCACCAAGTTTTGAAGATGTCTCAGGAAGCGCTGAGGTTTAGTCCCTTCCTTTTTCTCTCTCCCTCAAGTTTCTCCTTCTCTCTCTCCCTCCATTTTTTTCTCCCTCCCCCTCTCTATTTCTATCTATATCTCTCTCAAAGGGCCTTATACATACATATGTAGGATCTTAATTTGATCACCATGTTGCAGGAGAAACTTCCTGCGATGCAGAACATTTAAAAATTGTAGTGTATTTGAGGTTTAAAAAGGCTTCTGAAGTTCCACTTTTCCCTTAAGATTTTCCCTGAAGAAAAATGTATCAACCCCTACAACAAATATCCATTAATTATAATCAACATAATCATTTGAATTTCCTGTTGCTGCAGGATTATTTTCATGCTGCTAGCGAACTCAAACTGCCTCCAATTAAAATCCTACATCTGTACAGACCTAACGTTGGGTTGGGGGAGCGGGCCGAGGATTTAAACTGCTCGGTTTAGCTTCTGTTCTTTAATGATGTCTCTATTTAGAAAAAAAAGAGAAGGAACGATTAAGTTCGCCCACTGAAACTGATTCATCCTTCAGCAAGCGATACTAAAGATATTCATTTGCCTGTGGGGTAGTTCCATAATCCTACTTCCTTCTGTCCTGGCACCTCATCATTCTCCCACCAATGTGAGTCATATGGTTTTATTGCTCCAAGCCCCCCCCCCCCTCCACTTCCTTTCTCTCTCCCCCTCCGCCCCTCCCACTGCCCCAACTGCTCACTTATAATGGCCTCTGCAATTGATATTTTCCCTGAGGTACAATACTTTGTTTTTGGTTTCTTACTTCCAATTAAATAATTGATCTCTCAGTTGTTTCATTTTGTACATCAATGCTTTCTTTTTAGCCTGGTTGTCACGTTTCCCCAGGTCAAGGCATCTAAAGATTGAATCTACATCTTGGACAGTTTTGCTGCTTTCATCTTTATCCCGTTTTTACCCGCAATGCTTTCAGAAAAATTGGGAAATTGTTCTCGGAGGCGCGCTGGCAGAGTTTAGCTAGTCCATTAGGCGCTAATACATAACTTAATTTCCTTAGATAATCATTTAATTATATTTACATGGTACTTTACCAGCTGACAGCTGTTTACTTTTCCTGTCATCACTTGATAAATACCATCTAGAAATGTGAGGAAACTTGTCAACACGAGTAGCACTCACACCCACACTTGTAATATTGCACAGTGTTGTTTCTCCACTGTAAATTACTTAATTTGGCCTAATGGGCCTAGCATAAATCACAGGTGAGCCAGATACACAGTATGTTCCATATAAATATATGTATTACATTGTAATGACTCATTTATAACTGTATTGAACTTAATTACAGGCATAGGCCCGAGCCAGAATGCATCATTAACCCCCGTAGCTAAGTTGGCTTGCTTTTGTGATGTTGTGCTGCTTGTTCTATACAGAATGTTTTATATTAAAAGTTCCCGAACAATGGGGGGGGGGAATCATCACATTTTATAATATTTGAATGAAATCATTTCATAATAAATGACCCAAGAATGAAAAATTACTGTAGCTTGTACAGTACATTGACAAAGTTGATCATAAAGTTACCGGTCCCCTTTTTAAAAAAAACGTTATTTAACTAGGCAAGTCATTTAAGAACAAATTCAGGAGCATTACTTCTTGCATTATGCAACGTTACGTAATGCTGGACATTTTATACACCAATGGTAGCTTCTTATAATCTTAACTAATTTAAATATGTAATGCCTTTATTAAACTGTCATCACATGTGCTCATCATACGGCTTTGTTTACAGAACGTGGCAGAACGATACTGGTAACTAACCCCTTTTCATCTGTGTTGTGACTTTTAACTAGCAAGCTACTTTCCAGCATGCCGTAAAAAGTGCACTGTGTTGTGACTGGATGCCATAGTGTTAATTTAACAATTTTCTGAAGAATGAAGACATCCAACAGCAGTGGCTGATTTTCACTTCGGGTGGACAGGCTGCACCGAAAATACGATCATGACTTGGGTGAGTGCACATTTCTAACTAAGTTGAGTTTAATAGTCACATGTGCAGGGTTGCAGTGTCACGTTCTGACCTTAGTTCCTTTATTATGTTCTTGTGTTAGTTTGGTCAGGGCGTGAGTTGGGGTGGGTAGTCTATGTCCTTTTTACTATGTAGTATTTATGCGTTTGGCCTGGTATGGTTCTCAATCAGAGGCAGGTGTCGTTCGTTGTCTCTGATTGAAAATCATACTTAGGCAGCCTGTTTTCCCCATTTTAGTTGTGGGTGATTGTTTTCTGTCTCTGTGTCTTCACCAGACAGAACTGTTTAGTTTTCTTTCGTTCTCCTTGTTATTTTGTTTTTTTGTGTTCAGTGTTAATAAATCTCAACATTGACACGTACCACGCTGCATATTGGTCCGATCTTTCATACTCCTCGTCAGAGGAAGACGAATCGCGTTACATGCAGATGTACTTACAGGGTTCAGTGAAATTCTTGAGCGCTGAGCTCCAACAATGCAGGACAAAGTCAGATAATACAATAAATAGATACAAATACCGATATTAATAATAACATACAATGTAAATATTAACAATTGTGGCAATGATAAATGTCCAATGAGGTGGGGGCAGGGTAAATGTCCATTGGGAGAGGGAGACCGGCAGGGCAGAAGGGGGACAGGGGGAGCAGGTAGCTGACTTGTGGTGACTATTCAGCAGTGTGATGGTCTGGGGGTAGAAGTTATTGTGTCTGAGTGATTGAAATGGGGAGAACAGGCTATGGCTGGGGTGGCTGGGGTCTCTGATCTTTTCCTGCGACACCGGGCTTCGTAGGTGTCCTGGAGAGCAGGCAGTGTGCACCGAATGGTGCGTTCGGCTAAGTGTACCACCCTCTGTAGTGCTTTAAGGTCCGCGGCGGTAGAGTTGTCTTACCAGGCTGTGATGCGGCCCAACAGTATGTTCTCAAATGGTGCTACTGTAGAACAGTGTGAGGACCCTCGGGGAGTGGCCAAATTTCTTCAGGCTCTTGAGGTTGAAGAGTCGCGGTCGTGCCTTCTTCACTACGGTGTCCATGTGGTTTGACCATTTCAGTTCCTTGAAGTTTTTGACCGTCTCTACGGCGGCCACGTTGATTAGGATGGGGGCGTGCCCTGTCTGGTTCCTCCTGAAGTCCACAATCAGCTCCGTTGTTTTACTGATGTTGAAGGAAAGGTTATTTACCTAACCTCCTCCCTGTAGGGCATCTTGTCATTCTTGGTAATTAGGCCTACTATTGTCGTGTCGTCAGCGAACTTGATGATAGAGTTAGAACTGTGTTATGCCTCGCAGTCACGGGTATACAGGGAGTACAAGAGGGGACTGAGAAAGTCCCCTTGTCAAATCAAGTCTAATTTCATTTGTCACATGTGCCGAAAACAACAGGTGTAGTAGACCTTACAGTGAATGCTTACATACAAACTCTTAACCAACCATGCAGTTTTAAGAAAATACCAACAACAAAGAAAGGTAAGAGATAAGAATAACAAATAATTAAAGAGCAGCAGTAAATAACAACAGTGGGGCTATATACAGGAGGTACCTGTACAGAGTCAATGTGTGGGGGCACCCGTGTCGAGGTAATATGTAGGTAGAGTTATTAAAGTGACTATGCATAGGTATAACAGAGAGTATCAGCAGCGTTGCGGGGGGGGGGGCATTTGATTAGCTGTCTTATGGCTTGGGTGTAGAAGCTATTTAGGAGCCTGTTGGACCTAGACTTGGCGCTCCGGTACCACTTGCCGTGCAGTAGCAGAGAGAACGCTCTGACGCTCTGATGTACTGGGCCGTATATAGTGCCTTGTGGTCGGAGTCCGAGCAGTTGCCATACCAGGCCGTGATGCAACCTGTCAGGATGATCTCGATGGAGCAGCTGTAAAACCTTTTGATTATCTGAGGACCCATGACAAATATTTTCAGTATCCTGAGGGGGAGTAGGTTTTGTCATGCTCTCTTCATGACTGTCTTGGTGTGCTTGGACCCTGTTAGTTTGTTGGTGATGTGGACACCAAAGGAACGTGAAGCTCATAACCTGCTCCACTACAGCCCCATCGATGAGAATGGGGGAATGCTCGGTCCTCCTTTCCCTGTAGTGGGGAATCATCTCCTTTGTCTTGATCACATTGAGGGAGAGGTTGTTGTCCTGGCACCACACGGCCAGGTCTCTGACCTCCTCCCTATAGGCTGTCTCATCGTTGTCTGTGAACAGGTGTGGTGCCAGGACAACAACCTCTCCCTCAATGGGATCACGACAAAGGAGATGATTGTGGACTACAGGAAAAGGAGGACCGAGCATTCCCCCATTCTCATTGACGGGGCTGAAGGGTAGTGGGGTGCCGTGTTAAGAATGGCTATGCCTGTAACTGTGGCTGTTTGACTTGTGAGCAGTATATTTTCTGTAGTAGTCACTATATGTTTTTCACTATATATTTTAGTTTTTCCATCCCTAAGCCTCCTACATTGAGTCAGAGAACTGCCAGCACACAGCTGACACAAAGGAATGTTGTCCACAAAAGGAGCTGCGGTGTTTCTAGTATTTGTAATTTACCCCTGAAAATCATATTTTGCAATTCCATTGTGTGGGTTGTTGTCTCACAGTTGATGTAGCTTGGGTCATTGGGGCTAATCATGTTGATTAGAGGGTGAGAGGGTGGGTTATTAGTATTTCACTTTTAATTTCCTTTTTCCACTATTATCAAGTTGTAATCATAGACATTTTACAAAATTCAACATCTACTCTGTCTGGTGTACAGCAATCTTTAAGTCATACCACAGATTCTCAATTGGATTGACATCTCTGCTTTGACTGGGCCATTCCAAGACATTTAACTAGTTGGATATAGGGGGCGCTCTTTTAATTTTTGGATGAAAAACGTTCCCGTTTTAAACAAGATATTTTGTCACGAAAAGATGCTCGACTATGCATATAATTGACAGCTTTGGAAGGAAAACACTCTGACATTTCCAAAACTGCAAAGATATTGTCTGTGAGTGCCACAGAACTGATGTTACAGGCAAAACCCAGATAAAAATCCAATCAGGAAGTGCCGCATTTTTTGAAACCGCCTCATGCCAATGACTCCTTATATGGCTGTGAAGGAGCTAGGAGTCAGCTTCCATTTTCCATGTTTTCCCCAAGGTGTCTACAGCCTTGTGACGTCTTTTTAGGCATTTCCATTTGAGAATGGCTGTAAGAGACCATATAGGGCGAGTGGTCGCATGGTGTCTCCCTGAGAAAACCTTGCGTAAAATACTGAGGTAGCCATTTTTCCAATTGTTTCTTATGAGAAACCAACTGCCTCGACGGATATATTATCGAATACATATGTTAAAAACACCTTGAGGATGGATCCTAAACAACGTTTGCCGTGTTGCTGTCGATATTATGGAGTTAATTTTGAAAAAAGTTTGGCGTTGTAATGGTAGCATTTTCCGGACGATTTCTCAGCCAAGCATGATAAACAAACGGAAGCTATTTCGCCTACAAAAAAAAATATTTTGGGAAAAAAGGAACATTTGCTATCTAACTGGGAGTGAAAGCATCCGAAGTTCTTCAAAGGTAAATTATTTAATTTGGTTGCTTTTCTTATTTTCGTGAAAATGTTGCCTGCTGCCAGCAGAGCTAGCATAGCATTATGCCATGATAAACTTACACAAATGCTTGTCTAGCGTTGGCTGTAACGCATATTTTGAAAATCTGAGATGACAGTGTTGTTAACAAAAGGCTAAGCTTGTGTTTGAATATATTTATTTCATTTAATTTGCGATTTTCATGAATAGGAAAAATGGTAATGCACTTGAGGCTATGATTACGCTCCCGGATACGGGATTGCTCGTCGCTAGAGGTTAAATGTTTCCCCTTAAACCACTCGAGTGTTGCTTTAGCAGTATGCTTAGGGTCATTGTCCTGCTGGAAGGTGAACCTCCGTCCCGGGTCTCAAATCTCTGGAAGACTGAAACAGGTTTCTCGCAACAATTTCCCTGTATTTAGCGCCATCCATCATTCCTTCAATTCTGACCAGTTTCCCAGTCCCTGACATGAAAAACATCCCCACAGCATGATGCTGACACCACCATGCTGTTGGTATTCTCGGGATGATGTTCTCGGGGTGATGAGAGGTGTTGGGTTTGCGCCAGACATAGCATTTTCCTTGATGGCCAAAAAGCAACATTTTAGTCTCATCTGACCAGAGTACCTTCTTCCATATGTTTGGAGAGTCTCCCACATGCCTTTTGGCGAACACCAAACATGCTTGCTTATTTTTTAATCAATGGCTTTTTTTTGGACATTCTTTTGTAACGCCCAGCTCTGTAGTGTGTGCTGCTTAAAGTGGTCCTATGGACAGATACTCTAATCTCCGCTGTGAAGCTTTGCAGCTCCTTCAAGGTTATTTTTAGTCTCTTTGTTGCCTCTCTGATTAATGCCCTCCTTGC
Organism: Oncorhynchus kisutch; assembly: GCF_002021735.2. Classification (NCBI taxonomy): domain Eukaryota; kingdom Metazoa; phylum Chordata; class Actinopteri; order Salmoniformes; family Salmonidae; genus Oncorhynchus; species Oncorhynchus kisutch. The sequence goes on along the minus strand of NC_034181.2, from coordinate 51,967,387 downwards.
CTGGTCTGTGAGTTTTGGTGGGCGGCCCTCTCTTGGCAGGTTTGTTGTGGTGCCATATTCTTTCAGTTTTTTAACAATGGATTTAATGGCGCTCCGTGGGATGTTCAAAGTTTGGAATATTTTTTTATAACCGAACCCTGATCTGTACTTCTCCACAACTTTGTCCCTGACCTGTTTGGCGAGCTCCTTGGTCTTCATGGTGCCGCGTGCTTGGTTGTGCCTCTTGCTTAGTGGTGTTGCAGACTCATTGGCCTTTCAGACCAGGTGTGACAGATCATGTGACACTTAGATTGCACACAGGTGGACTTTATTTAACTAATCATGTGACTTCTGAAGGTAATTGGTTGCACCAGATCTTATTTAGGGGCTTCATAGCAAAGGGGGTGAATACATAAGCACACACTTCTTTTATTTTTTTAAACAAGTCATTTTGTTCATTTCACTATTTTGTGTATGTCAATTACATAAAAATAAAAAAAATATTCCATTTAAATTACAGGTTGTAATGCAACAAAATAAGAACAACGCCAACGGGGATGAATACTTTAACTGTACTGTAACTGTTCTATGATGTTATCAATTCGTTTATGATCTACTCATTCTACAATGTGTTTTCTGGCATTTTTGAAGTACTCAATTTGAAATATACAATATTCGGTTGTGCACTTTCTGGTGAAAGTTTTTAATGTTTCTATTTGCAATATGTGTGCCTGAAATGCTCAATTGATTTGAATTGAATAACTATGACTTACAATATGTCTTCACAGGTTTCACAGCATGTCCCCCCTTCTTTGTCTTGGGAAAGCTGATTTTGTATCACAGCATTACTGGTGCGATGATTGCCTGGGTAGCTGTGGAACCCATCCAACTTGAAGGAGCTGGAGCAGTTTTGCCTTGAAGAATGGGCAAAAATCACAGTGGCTAGATGTGCCAAGTTTATAGAGACAACCCCCAAGAGACTTGCAGCGGTAATTGCTATAAAGTATTGACTTTGGGGGGGGTGAATAGTTATGCACGCTCAAGTTTTCAGGTTTTCTTGTTTGTTTCACAATAAAAAATATTTTGCATCTTCAAAGTGGTAGGCATGTTGTGTAAATGAAATGATACAAACCCTCAAAATCTAAATTTTAATTCCAGGTTGTATGACAACAAAATAAGAAAAATGCCAAGGGGGGTGAATACCACTAACGAAAGGAAATTAATTCCAATACCCATTTAATAAACATGTCCCTTTTCAAAAACATTACAGTCTACGTAGACAGGCTCCTGGATCTCCTCTTCAACGAGGTCACCGTTGATCCAGTGACATATATGGGGAAGCTGTGCGAGCTTTCCATCCCAGGACACCTGTCTGCCCAGTATGAGAGGCCTGACAAGGAGAAGGATTTTTCTCCTGCTTCAAACTTGGGGATGACTGAAGCCAAGTGGGTGACTGAAACCTGCTTGATTGAAGCTGGGAACATGGTCCCCCTCCTCTCCCACTCCCCTCCCCATCAATCCTAAAGCCTAAGTTATTCAATTAGTTTTTTCAACCATTCAGACAGGGGATGAGTGTTACAAATTATATGAATCAATGGGGTCCTGCACAATGTCGGGTGGCTAGGTGCCTATATTAGGCCTATGGCTCTGATAAAAAGTTCTGTAAAATGATGTCTCACCATTATTTCTCATGAGTGTTCATATTGATCGATATTTTGGCTATGATGGCCTATTGTAACTTATCTAATGAATGTCTAATGCTAATGTAGAGGCACCTATAAATTGTCACGTACACGTATTGTATGCTGTTTTCATGTACATTCCCTTATGTCTAAACTTCTAAGGTTTTACTCATTCTTGTGAAGAAGTGCATCAGTGAACTCTATTCTGTAATTACACTGAACAAAAATATAAACGCAACATACTCACAAAAAGCTTTTTCTCTCAAATGTTGTGCACAAATTTGCTTACATCCCTGTTACTGAACATTTCTCCTTTGCCAAGATAATCCACATGACACGTGTGGCATTACAGGTGTGGCATTACAAGAAGCTGATTAAAAGCATGATCATTACACAGGTGCACCTTGTGCTGGAGATAAAAAGTCACTTTAAAATGTGCACTTTTGTCACAACACAGTGCCAATGATTTTGTGGGAGATTGCGATTGGCATGCTGACTGCAGGAATGTCCACCAGAGCTGTTGTCAGAGAATTTAATGTTAATTTCTCTCCCATAAGCTGCCTTCAATGTTGTTTTAGAGAATTTGACATTAAATCCAACCACCCTCATGTTGCAAAGATTTGTACACAATTCCTGAAAAATGAAAAAGTCGCTCTGGATCGACGTGTACGACAGGGTGTTCCAGTTCCTGCCAATATCCAGCAACTTCGCACAGCCATTGAAGAGGAGTGGGACAACATCCCACAGGCCACAATCAACAGCCTGATCAACTCAATACGAAGGAGATGTGTCACGCTGCATGAGGAAAATGGCAGTCACACCAGATACTGACTGGTTTTCTGAACCACGCCCCTACCTTTTTTATAAGTATCTGTGACCAACAGATGCATATCTGTATTCCTAGTCATGTGAAATCCATAGATTAGGGCCTAATTAATTAATTTAATTTGACTGATTTCCTTATCTGAACTGTAACTAAGAAATATTTTTGAAATTGTTTATATGTTTGATCAGCGTAGTTACAATTTTTTTTACATGCAATTGTGTATTGCTGCTGTCTGTCTGATATCCAACAGTCGATGATCATCTATGTTGTCCGTGAGAGAATTTTGCTGAGAACATAGGGTGAGGTATACTAGGCTCAGAATGACATGTGGGCCATTGTTTACCTGGTCATCAACGACATGTGGCCCATTGTTTGCCTGGTTACCTGGCACCGACGACAACAGTTTTTTCAAAAAACGGTCAGTCAAGGCCAACTCGTGAATATAAGCTCCCCGCCTACTCAGCCTGTTCTTTAAGGCTTCTTGATAGTTAGAGATGAGAGAAAGGGTCAAATGTTTAAATTCGGAGCATTATAATAGTGTAAAAATATTAAGGGTTGTATTTTGTTCTATATCTAGGCCTGAGAGAGGATGGTATATCAAATCCAATCATGAATAATTAGTCACAAAACTCCTACTTCCATCAAGTTTGTATGTCACGTAAGTATACATAGAAGAATGTGAAATAGGACATGTCATAGGTTCACACTATGTCTACATATGTGACATTCAATGAATGAACAACCCTATATCGTAAATGTACCATGACTAACAGGTGTTGTTTGGCACTAGTAATTCATTACAGGAGTAATAAATGACATTTTATTACAGTGTAATAACTCATTTATAAACATTGAAACACTAATAACTCCTAATAAATAATGATTATCTAGTAGCTACTGATTAGCATCTTACTCTTCCCTTTACCTTAGACTGTGTATTGAATTCAAACCATTTTGGAGCAGAGGTTGCGTGTGCCTGTGCGATCATACACAAAGTGAATTAATCCACTAGAGGAGAGAGAAAACGAAGAAAAACCCACAGCGACCAACAGTGTTTTCTTGAGCTGTTGAGTCATTCAGACGTCCTTCACAATTTGCAACATTTGAATGCAAATGCACAAGGGGCCCTCATCTACCAGTGACTCCTACACAACATAGCACTGTGTACTCTTTCTTCACCACACATCACATTCACAGTTTCACCCCATCCCCCATCCCCGAAACGTAGGCCTAATAAATATATCCGCCAACAAATAGTGTTGTTCTCTGTGTATTGGAGGAGGCGAAAAAATAAAGAGTGACTCATAATTCTTGTATTATGCTGTTCCGTCAGCAATAACCAGTCAGCCTCCCAATGTAGACGGCTTTAATATTTTTAATTAGAACCAGGCTATTTTGCTAACAACTATTACATAAAAGTAATTTGTCTTTTTGATTAACTGGACGACGTGCCCGCCATAGTAAAACTCGCATTATTAGTTTTGTATTCCACATGGTGAGGGATTGCTGCCTGTTGGGGTTTGTGTTGTGGAAGGTGGAGGTGATTGTCTGAAAATACTGTTGGAGTATAATGTATTTTATGTTGTTCAGTCAATCAATAAAATGTATTTCATAATCCATTTTAACATTAGCCTGTGTCACAAAGTGCTTTTCTGATATGCACAACAGCCTCAGCCTCAAAGAGCAAGCAACGCAGAAGCAGAAGCACAGTGGCCAGCAGGAATTCTCCTGAAGGACCTAGGAAGGAACCTAGAGAGGAACGGCTGTTGTTGAGGAAAAATAGGAAAAATCAAATGTGTTATTCATTTAAATTTAGAGTGCAGTCAAAAGTCTGTACAACAAGCCATCGGTAAAATGTGATCTAGTCATTTATGATTTTACAAAGGATCAAAGTACTCCTCCAAAGGATCAAAGTACATTTCCTTGAAGTAAAAACATCACTGCACAAGTCTTTAAATCACAAAACATTGAATATGGAGAACCCTTCAAACAACTTATGACAAGGGTTATCCTCTTCAGCAGTTCCTGTAAAGGCCTCATAGATTTTACTGTAAGGGCAGTAAGATAGCCTAGCCCTAGAGTTTAGAGGGGCGGGCCAGACACTGGAGGGTTGACTGGAGAAAATACTAGGTGTCATCTCCCACCGATGTGCCTTTGAGTGAGGCATTTAACCCCTAAAACTGCTCTAAGGGTGTGACACAAGAAAAATCTTCATGGACAATTAAGTAATCTTATAAAGCCCTTGACAGTTTCCCCTCGAATGCTAGAAAACAGTAGCCTGGCACCAGATATGTGTGTGCTGTCTTGCCGAGCAGATCTGGGACTAGTCTAAATAAACCATCCTTCAGAAACAAGCTGCTCTCTACATGACAAAAATATCAAAACTGTCTCTAAGCCCTTCATGACTGTCATCTGAAAGCTCTATAAATGCTGCAAATGCTACACAAGGTCCAGTATCGAAACAGTTTCCTCGCCGACCCCCACTTCTCCTTTCCTCTAAGCACGCAGCGGCTGAGTCTGCATCTCTTCAGGGGTGATGAACCATGGCTGGCGAGGCGCAGACACATCTGAGCATGATCCCTCCTTAGCCCCCCCCCCCCCCCCCCCCCCACCCCCACCACCCACCACCCATGGAAAGCTGTTAGCAGGCCTTTGTCAAATTGTCGTCGCTCCTTACCTCTGCCTACCCTGACCCTGCCTGCTGTTCTGTACCTTGTGGACTCTGATCTGGATTATTGACCTCTGCCTGCTCTTGACCTGCCCCTGTTCTAGAAATCAACGTTTGTTACATTGACACTGTCTGGATCTGGGTCTTCCCTAAAACGTGATACAAAAGATTATCATAAAAAATATATATTATTTATTGGGATAGGCAGTTATGAAAGAGAGGGAGAGAAAGGTATATTTAATGAGACACAGACATATGAGCAGTGCTAACATAATGAATATGTGCTGCAGGTGGCGTTACTCACTAGACCAGGGATCATCAACCATATACTGTAGATTCAGCCTCAGGGCGACTTTTTCTGGAGTGGATGGTCGGGGGCCGGAACATAATTACAAATCATTTGTAGAGTACAAAAAAGCCCAAAGAAATATAATGTTTGACTAAAACTTTATCATTCAAACCTTGCTTACATTTGTATACGATCACATATCAATCTATGTAACGGCATTTCTCCTCCTCTTCTGAGAGGAGAAGGATCGGAGGACCAATGCGCAGTGTGGTAAGTGTCCATAACGTTTATTTTAAGACATAAACTGAACACTATGAAATACAAAACAATAGACGTGAACATGAAACTAAACCGAAACAGTACCGTGTGGCAACAAACACTCACATGGAAACAAACACCCACCAACCAAAAGTGAAACCCAGGCTACCTAAGTATGATTCTCAATCAGAGACAACTAACGACACCTGCCTTTGAGAACCATACCAGGCTGAACTCAAAACCCCAACATAGAAAAACACACAGACTGCCCACCCCAACTCACGCCCTGACTATACTAAATAAAGACAAAACAAAGGAAATAAAGGTCAGAACGTGACAATCTACTTAAATTAAAATCACTTAGAGCTGATTTCCTGGTGCTTTTACAGACTTTTATGTCTAACACTGAAAATATTTTTGGGGGGCCAAATAAAACTAACCTGCGTGTTAAATTTGCCCGCAGGCTGCCAGTTAGGGTACCCTGCACTACATCAGCATCGGGCATTGAAACGTCATGTTTTCAACTTAAAACATATAATATCATCAGCTTTGAATTGTGAACCAGAGTCTCAGCTATTCTCCTATGGTTAAAAACGCTAGCATGTTTTGGCTAGTGCTACAATCCCCCCAAAAAGGTCTTGGACCCAGAGACCAGGGAGTGCTTGCGGTGCGGTCGCACCGGGGTCCGCGTGGGAAGAAGGGTCACGTGGGCCCTGTAAAATATTGATTGGGCCCCAACTAATACTGTTTGAGCATTTCTTACCATTTCTTGTACCATGTATATTGTCCTTTTTGGAACTCAGCCTTGTCGCTGGCTTTACAAGGTGTTGAGGACTTCAGCCTAGTGTGCGCATCAGGCTTGGGGTCAATTCCATTTAAATTGTCAATTCAGAAATTAAACTGAAATTCCAAATAATTTTTTTCTCAATGGTTTTCAATTAGATAAAATTGGAATTTTAATTACTTCCTGAAACTGTGCACCTTGAAGTTTATGAATGGTGGTTACCAGGGACTCACAATGCAAGGCTGGAGGTACTGTAGACTCTCATCTTGCTCTTATGCAACATCTGGTACATCCTTCACTGTCAGCACCTATCAAATTCTTCTACATTTTCTGTTGAGGTAAAATACCAGTGACATAAAAAATAAGGAGAGAAGGAGCGAGAGGAAGAGAGGCATAAAGAAAGAACACAGGAAACAGAGAATGAAAGAGAATAGGGAGAGAGAGAAAGAAAGAAAGAGAGAGAGAGAGAGAGAATGAAAGAGATGAAGAAAGAATTTATAAAGCTGGTTAACCAGGTGTCTGGTCAAGAAAGCTGTGCGGCTGTGTGTGACTGGTCATAGGGGTCAAGGACTTCCCTCTTATTATTTCTCTGAAAAGAAGAAGAGAAGAAGGACAAGAACAGACTAGCCCAGAGGGGCATCAGAACGGAATGAGGCCAGCGGTATTTCTGTTAGGAAAATGACTTATGCTCTTTGCCATTCAATCACCAGGCATTATGCAAAAAAAAAAAAACTTCCCAGTTACCAAAATTGGTTCTCTGAAAGTTCCCAGAACATTCGAATGGTTGCGGAAAATGTTCTCATAGCACAAAAACTCTTCAGTTGTGTTGATGATTATACAATGTTTGGATAAAACATTTGCCTGATATTGCAAGAGCGTTCCCTCTCACATTTTGTCTTGGCAGTATGTTGTAAAAACTTTACTGGTGCATTGTGTTAATACATTACCTGGAAACCGAATGAGAACACTTGGGAAATGTTCTGTGGTGGTTGTTACAGATGTTGTGCACAACATTTTAGTGAATGTTAGAAGAACATATATCCAACGATATTTCATATAAAACATATTACATATCACCAATATTACCCATTAAGTTATTAACCATTACCAATATTACCATTACCCATTAAGTTCTAGTTAGGGTTTTATCTAACATCAGAATGATAATAAAAAATATATACAGTACCAGTCAAAAGTTTGGACATGCCTACTTCAAGGGTTTTTCTTTTTTTAAACTTTTTTCTACATTGAGGAATAATAGTGAAGACATCAAAACTATGAAATAACACATATAGAATCATGTAGTAAGCAAAAACGTGTTAAATAAATCAAAATATATGTTACATTTGAGATTCTTCAAAGTAGCCACCCTTGGACTTCATGACATTTTGCACACTCTTGGCATTCTCTCAACCAGCTTCATGAGGTAGTCACCTGGAATACATTTCAATTAACAAGCGTGCCTTGTTAAAATTGTATTTGTGGAATTTCTTTCCTTCTTACTGCGTTTGAGCCAATCAGTTCTGTTGTGACAAGGTAAGGTTGGTGTACAGAAGATAGCCTACTTGGTATTAGACAGAGTCCATATTATGGAAAGAACAGCTCAAATAAGCAAAGAGAAACAACAGTCCATCATTACTTTAAGACATGAAGATCAGTCAATACGAAAAATGTGAAGAACTTTGAAAGTTGCTTCAAGTACAGTCGCAAAAACCATCAAGAGCTATGATGAAGCTGGCTCTCATGAGGACAGCCACAGGAAAAGAAGACAAAGAGTTACCTCTGATGCAGAGGATACGTTTATCATAGTTACCAGCCTAAGAAATTCAAGTTCAAGACACATCTCAACATCAACTGTTCAGAGGAGACTGCGTGAATCATTCCTTCATTTTTTTATTTCATCTTTATTTAACCAAGTAGGCCAGTTAAGAACAAGTTCTCATTTACAACTGCAACCTGGCCAAGATAATGCAAAGCAGTGTGACAAAATCATCAACATAGTTACACATAAACAAACATACAGTCAATAACACAACAGAAGAATCTATGTACAGTTTGTGCAAATGTAGAAGAGTAGAGTGACAAAACGGATGGCACTGTGATAGATGACATGCAGTTTGCTGAGTAGAGTATTGAAGGCTATTTTGTAAATGACATCGCCGAAGTCAAGGACCGGTAGGATCGTCAGTTTTACGAGGGTATGTTTGGCAGCATGAGTGAAGGAGGCTTTGTTATGAAATAGGAAGCTGATTCTAGATGTAATTTTGTATTGGAGATGCTTAATGTGAGTCTGGAAGGAGAGTTTACAGTCTAATCAGACACGTACAGTTGAAGTCTTAGGTCAGCTAGGATCACCACTTGATTTTAAGAATCTGAAATGTCAGAATAATAGAAGAGAGAATGATTTATTTCAGCTTTTATTTGTGTAATCGCATTCCCAGTGGGTCAGAAGTTTACATACACTCAATTAGTATTTGGTTGCATTGCCTTTAAATTGTTTAACTTGTTCAAACGTGTCGGGTAGCCTTCCACAAGATTCCCACAATAAGTTGTGTGAATTTTGGCCCATTCCTCCTGACAGAGCTGGTGTAACTGAATCAGGTGTGTAGGCCTCCTTGCTCACACACACTTTTTCAGTTCTGCCCACACATTTTCTATGGGATTGAGGTCAGGGCTTTGTGATGGCCACTCCAATACCTTGACTTTGTTGTCCTTAAGCCATTTTGCCACAACTTTGGAAGTATGCATCGGGTCATTGTCCATTTGGAAGACCCATTTGTGACCAAGCTTTAACTGATGTCTTGAGATTTTGCTTCAATATATCCACGGAATGTTCCTGCCTCATTGTGCCATCTATTTTGTGAAGTGCACTAGTCCCTCCTGCAGCAAAGCACCCCCACAACATGATGCTGCCAACCTCGTGTGTCATGGTTGGGATGGTGTTCTTCGGCTTGCAAGCTTCCCCCTTTTTCCTCCAAACATAACGATGGTCATTATGGCCAAACAGTTCTATTTTTGTTTCATCAGACCAGAGAACATTTCTCCAAAAAATACAATCTTCGTCACCATGTGCAGTTGCAAACCGTAGTCTGGCTTTTTTATGGTGGTTCTTGAGCAGTGGCTTCTTCCTTGCTGAGCGACCTTTCAGGTTATGTCGATATAGGACTCGTTTTACTGTGGATATAGATACTTTTGTACATGTTTTCTCCAGCATCTTCACAAGGTCCTTTGCTGCTCTTCTGGGATTGATTTGCACTTTTCACACCAAAGTACAGTACGTTCATCTGTAAGAGACAGCACGCGTCTCCTTCCTGAGCGGTATCATGGCGGCGCTGTTCCATGGTGTTTATACTTGCATACTATTGTTTGTACAGATGAACGTGGTACCTTCAGGCGTTTTGGAAATTGCTCCCAAGGATGAACCAGACTTCTGGGGGTCTACATTTTTTTTCTGAGGTCTTGGCTGATTTCTTTTGATTTTCCCATGATGTCAAGCAAAGAGGTACTGAGTTTAAAGGTAGGCTTTGAAACATAATCACAGGTACACCTCCAATTGACTCAAATGATGCCAAATTATGTCAATTAGCTTATCAGAAGCTTCTAAAGCCATGACATAATTTTCTGGAGCTCTGGCCCACTGGAATTGTGATACAGTGAATTATAAGTGAAATAATCTGTCTGTAAACAATTGTTGGAAAAATTACTTGTGTGATTTTGCACAAAGTAGCTGTTCTAACCGACCTGCCAAAACTATAGTTTGTTAACAAGAAATTTGTGAAGTGGTTGAAAACGAGTTTTAATGACTCCAACCTAGTGTATGGAAATTTACGACACCATTCTATATACTTCCGGCCCGTCCTTGGACACTGTGCTATCTAACCTCCAAACGAGCTTCAATGCCATACAACAACACTCCTTCCGTGGCCTCCAACTGCTAACTAGTAAACTAGTAAAACCAAATGCATGCTTTTCAACCGTTCGCTGCCTGACCAGCATCACCACCCTGGATGGTTCCGACCTTGAATATGTGGACATCTATAAGTACCTAGGTGTCTGGCTAGACTGTAAACTATCCTTCCAGACTCATATCAAACATCTCCAATCGAAAATCAAATCAAGAGTCGGCTTTCTATTCCGCAACAAAGCCTCCTTCACTCACGCCGCCAAACTTACCCTAGTAAAACTGACTATCCTACCGATCCTCGACTTCGGCGATGTCATCTACAAAATTGCTTCCAACACTCTACTCAGCAAACTGGATGCAGTTTATCACAGTGCCATCCGTTTTGTCACTAAAGCACCTTATGCCACCCACCACTGCGACTTATATGCTCTAGTTGGCTGGCCCTCGCTACATATTCATCGCCAGACCCACTGGCTCCAGGTCATCTACAAGTCCATGCTAGGTAAAGCTCCGCCTTATCTCAGTTCACTGGTCACGATGGCAACACCCATCCATAGCACGCGCTCCAGCAGGTGTATCTCACTGATCATCCCTAAAGCCAACACCTCATTTGGCCGCCTTTCGTTCCAGTTCTCTGCTGCCTGTGACTGGAACGAATTGCAAAAAATCGCTGAAGTTGGAGACTTTTATCTCCCTCACCAACTTCAAACATCTGCTATCTGAGCAGCTAACCGATCGCTGCAGCTGTACATATTGGTAAATAGCCCACCCATTTTTACCTACCTCATCCCCATACTGTTTTTATTTATTTACTTTTCTGCTCTTTTGCACACCAATATCTCTACCTGTACATGACCATCTGATCATTTATCACTCTAGTGTTAATCTGCAAAATTGTAATTATTCGCCTACCTCCTCATGCCTTTTGCACACAATGTATATAGACTCCCCTTTGTTCCTTTTTTTTCTACTGTGTTATTGACTTGTTAATTGTTTACTCCATGTGTAACTCTGTTGTCTGTTCACACTGCTATGCTTTATCTTGTCCAGGTCGCAGTTGCAAATGAGAACTTGTTCTCAACTAGCCTACCTGGTTAAATAAAGGTGAAATAAAAAATTAAAAAATACAATTGTAGGTATTTGCAGTTGTCCACATATTCTAAGTCAGAACCGCCCTTAGTAGTGACGCGGAAGGAGTGTTGTGTGGCATTGAAACTCGTTTGGAGGTTTGTTAGCACAGTGTCCAAAAAAGGGCCAGATGTCTACAGAATGGTGTCGTCTGCATCGAGTTGGATCAGAGAATCACCAACAGCAAGAGAGACATCATTGATATATACAGAGAAAAGAGTTGGCCCGAGAATTGAACACTGTGGCACCCCCATAGAGACTGCAAGAGGTCCGGACAACAGGCCCTTCAATTTGACACACTGATCTCTATCTGAGAAGTAGTTGGTGAGTAAGGTGAGGCAGTCATTTGAGAAGCCAAGGCTATTGAGTCTGCCGATAAGAATGCTGTGATTGACAGAGTCGAAAGCCTTGGCCAGGTCGATGAAGATGGCTGCACAGTACTGTCTTTTATCGATGGCGGTTATGATATCGTTTAGGACCTTGAGCGTGGCTGTGACCAGCTCGGAAACCAGATTGCAAAGTGGAGAAGGTACGGTGGGATTCGAAATGGTCGGTGATCTATTTGTTCACTTGACTTTCAAAGATTTTAGAAAGGCAGGGCAGGATGGATATAGGTCTATAACAGTTTGGGTCTAGAGTGTCTCCTCCTTTGAAGAGGAGGATGACCGCGGCATCTTTCCAATCTTTGGGTATCTCAGACGATTCGAAAGAGAGGTTGAATAAGCTAGTAATATGGGTTGCAACAATTTCGGCGGATAATTTTAGAAAGAGAGGGTCCAGAATGTCTAGCCCAGCTGATTTGTAGCGATCCAGATTTTGCAGCTCTTTCAGAACATCAGCTGTCTGGATTTGGGTGAAGGAGAAGCGGTGGGGGGGCTTGGTCAAGTTGCTACAGGGGTTGCTGAGATGTTGGACAGGGTAGTGGTAGCCAGGTGAAAAGCATGGCCAGCCTTAGAAAAATGCTTTTTGAAATGATTGATTATCGTAGATTTATCAGCGGTGACAATGTTTCCTATCCTGCAGTGGTCAGCTGGAAGGAGGTGCTCTTATTCTCCATGGACTTTATAGTGTCCCAAAACTTTTTGGAATTAGTGCTACAGGATGCAAATTTCTGTTGAAATGCTAGCCTTATCTTTCCTAACTGACTGAGTATATTGGTTCCTGACTTCCCTGAAAATTCATAAAGGATGTTTGTGAGAAAAAAAATATTTGACACTTCTGTTTTCTCAATGACATTCAAATCAGCATTGAAAAAAGGTGCAAGTTTAAGTTTGTTCCACCTGAGCAAGTCTGACCACAAGTCAGAGACCACTATGATGACACGCAAAATGTGTTTGATGGATCACGGGAAAAGAGCAGGAATAGGCTTTTGTGGGCTATTATTTGTAAACATTTCAACTGGCAATCAAATGGCTACTTTTTTTCAATTCCACCAAAAATGTACACCCATCAACATAAAGTTATCTTTCTTATCTTTCTTGTGATGTAAATGTCCAGATGATGTGTTTAATCCCAGATGCAGCTTTAGCATTCTTATAGATGCAGCGCAAAGACAATGTATTCAATTGAGCCAATTTCAGTCATTACCGGGTGTGTTTGATAGGGCATTACAACCATTTCCACCGTCCTATTCGTTAACAGGAAAAACGGCAGGCACTAGCAAGAGTATGATAGAGTCACAGGAGTCAAATGAAACCATCAATCTAGTGAGATGTAAGTGACAAGTGGATTTTGCATCCCTCAAACACAGGAAATAGATTTCTGAAAATGACAGATCCTCAGGTGGGAGGGGAATGCAGGTTGCATGTACAATACATACAATATATTAACTGACAGACAAACCCTTTGATTACTGATCCAGGTAATTATGCAGGAAGGCGTATTGTAAAGACGGCCAGACATGCTCGCAGTTTGTCCTTTGCGAGGCGTAGTCTCTACCAAAGGCCAAACAAATGGATGATTGGATTGACTTCTTGTTTACATTACCCAAAGCCATCGATCAATGTTTTTTTAATTAGCCGCACATATAGAGACCAATCAGACAATTTTACTACTTCAAGCAGCGAAGGTGAATCAAGATGGCAATTATGTTTTTGGTAACACTTCATTTGGATAGTCCGGATAGTCCATCTGTAGATGCTCTGCAGATGGTCTGTTGATAAGCAACTGCTTGCTAAGGTTACGGTTAAGGTTAAGTTTAGAATAAGGGTAAGGGGTATAGTTAGAACCAAATAAGCATCTTGAGAGCGATGCCATAGGGGAAACATTTTAGGGTCTCTGAAGACCAATTAATGGAATGGTTCTTTGAAGAACCACACAAAAATCCTAAACCAGAAAAATGTTGGCCCTCCAGGACCAGAATTCCAATCAAATCAAATTATATGGTCGAATACACATATTTAGCAGATGTTACTGCGGGTGTAGCGAAATGCTTCCTAGTGCCAACAGTGCAGTAGTATCTAACAATTCACAACAACACACAATCTAAAAGGAAAATAAATATATAAATATTTGGATGAGCATTGACTAGAATACAGTATAATACAGTATAGACATATGGAATGAATTGAGTAAAACAGTATGCAAACATTGTTAAAGTGACCAGTGATTCCATGTCTATGTACATAGGGCAGCAGCCTCTAAGGTGCAGGTTTAAGTGGCCGGGTGGTAGCTGGCTAGTGAGAGTGAATAAGTTCAGGGCAGGGTACTGGGTGAAAGCCGGCAAGTGAATTGAATAGTCCTGCTGTAGGGTGTGGAGCCTTATTAGCATATTATTCCGGGTTCCTTTCGAGTGATTTTTAGAGTTACCAGTACCACCCATGACTGTTTGCTAGTGACAGAGACAAGGTTGTTGCATTCATTTTCAATCGTGTGGTCTTCCCCATTAGATTCTAAGTGAATGTGTTGTCATAAAATGTTTCATCTTTAACACAATACATATTTCACAAGGCCTTATTTTGAGGACCTAGTTTTATCCTAATACAGTGGACTAAAACTCGTAGTTTACAGGCCACATCAGGCCTGCAAATCACATAATGCTGGCTTGCAAAGTGATGCGTATTTCCAATTGGAATCTGGCCAAAGTGAGGATATCCAACATTTGGAATTTCTATTCAACAGCAACTTGCATTCAGAATGAAAGCCAGGGTTGGGAAGACTAAGAAATGAGACTACCTAAACCGTCTAAACCAGAACAACCATTTCAGTAATGGGTGCAATAAGTCCAAGAAACATATTGTAATAGTTTAGAAAAATGTATGTTATTTATATTTGAGCAGCATAATATTAATCAATCAATGTACATGCAAAAAATAAATATTGAAACAAACAATTATAAACATTAACCTGCAATAAAGCATGCTGGAAAATATGAAAATGATGGGCTTGGTTTTGGTGTCATACTGGGGTTCTTGTACACCACTGAATATTAATTTCACTATTTACAGTGTTAATTTAACTCCTGAATAAACAATAGATATGTTACGCTAAAAATCAACACTCGTTAACACTGGCCAATTTGCTGTGTACTATGAAAGGGACACATCTGCAGGCTTCCATACTGTACATTTCAAGAACCTTTTCGAATTCGCAAGAACTGTAGACGCCACATTAAGAACCCCTCACTTAATTCAAAGGTTCTTTATCGGGGAAGAGCCAAGGAAGAACCAGTTAAAAACTGCATTTTTTTTCCCCGTGTAGGGTTGTAAAGGAGGTGGTGGGGGTGTCATAGCAACCACTGTCACTATTTCTAATTACTGTATGCCATGGCCTGTGAGTAATCCTCAAATGAGATGCAAAAGCAACACAAAAGCAACATAGAAGTGGAATGATAAACCACATACAGTATAATGTACTCTAATGTAATGGTTGCAAATACAACAAAATGTCATGGTTATTATGCATGCACAAAACGTTCTGAATTCAAGTTAATTATTTCACACCTTTTCTACTGATTTTATCAAACCTATATCCTCACAACTGTATTTTTAGTCACCATGAAGTTGGCAAAATGAGGATTTATACAGAAGTTCAGCATACATATTATGCTTACAGAGGGTAATGCTTACACTGGGTAATCCAGAAGTTTGCTTTCCAGTGTGGATTCTAATACAAAAAAAATGATATGAACCTATTAAATCTGATGATGCCTCTTCTTTTAAACCACTGAGGGTCATTTCCCTCAATGCCATATCCAGTTTATCCAATATTATTTAATAATTATTGCCTCAATGGACAAATCAATGGAGACACTGCACTACGTTAATTGTTATTTAGCCTAGCTAAAATAACCTTGGTATTAGAGTTGCAATACAGGCGGTAAGGTTCTCTTCTATCAACTACATGACCTTAATATCAAAAGAACTGTGTGGTGATGTTTTCAGCACACAAGCGAGACACAGAAGAGAGAAAATAAAATAGATGAGGAAAAGAGAGAAAGAGGCTATGTCCCAATTATCTCTCCTTCCTCCCAAAGTGTGCACATGTTTACTTCCCTCCACCAATGCAATGCTTTTAGATTTGTGGGAGGTAGTGAACGAGTATAGGAGAAAGGAGCTATTATTGGAACACACCCAGAGAACAAGGTGAGCGAGACAGACAGGGACGCTAACCCACTTTTGACACTTTGGAAAACACCATATCAAAGGGCAACACGCCTCACTGGAAAATGGCAGAGATAAGAAGGGTGTCAGGTAATCGATAGTGTGTTTTGGGGGAGAGCAACATGGAGGCTCTGAGGTCTTGAGTCCATTACTATCATGTCAAGAAGACAGTGTTTAATAAGATGTGGTCCCCTCTCATCCCTTTCACCATCATCAAGTGCACTCTTAGAAAAAAAGATGCTCTCTAGAACCAAAAAGTGTTCTTCGGCTGTCCCCATAGGAGAACCCTTTGAAAATTCCTTTTGGAACCAAAAAGGGTTCTCCTATGGGGACAGCCGCAGAACCCTTTTGGAACCCTTTTTTCTAAGAGTTTGAGTTATTCCAGAAAGCAGGATTATTAAGTTAGCCAGCTAACTTTGATAAACAGATACATGTACCGTAACTCTTGATTTTGTGGTTGATTAAGACTTAGATTCAATCAGATCAAGCGTTGACTGTCAAAACGGTGAGCAGCTGCTTGATAATTGTCACAACGCCACACCCGTCCCACTTGCGTTAGAAGTTCAGTGTTCGAATTTGTAAACAAGGCTGCACAGGATTTCTCGTAGTACGACTCTATGCAGCTAATGGCAATGTCCACTTTATGTCTAATGCCAGGAACCGCCTTTGGATTTGACAACTCTAACACAGTTCCACCTCCGACACCGCCAAAACAACTGCTATGCGGATGTCGGCTAAAGTGGATCTTATTGAATAAATGTATAAAATGTTGGCATTTCCCTGGTATACTTGATCATGTAGCTTCCTCCTATGGGGAGGTGTGGGGTGGAGGGGTGTGTGAGTTGTACTAAGATTTTCCACTTGTAGGACAAAAAAAGTCCACAAGACACTATCCACTTTATATTGTAAACCGCACATTCATCATTTATAATGTATATCCTATTTCTTACATATCAGTTTTATTAATATGTAAACGACTTCTCTTCTACTTACTTATTTTTGTTTTATTTGACTTTTAATGATTATTGATATGGATATTTGTACTGCATTGTGCTATACTCCTGAAAGGGGGAAATGTAGAAATAAATCACACGGAGATATAGCTACGGCTTCAAGTCACTTGATTTTCATATACAATCATCAACCATTTACAGTACCAGTTAAAAGTTTGGACACACCTACTCATTCCAGGGTTTTTCTTTATTTGTACTATTTTCTACACTGTTGAATAATAGTGAAGACATCAAAACTATGAAATAACACATATGGAATCATGTAGTAACCAAAAAAGTGTTAAACAAATCAAAATATATTTTATGTTTGAGATTCTTTAAAGTAGCCACCCTTTGCCTTGATGACAGCTTTGCACACTCTTGACATTCTCTCAACCAGCTTCATGAGGTAGTCACCTGGAATGCATTTAAATTAAAAGGTGTGCCTTCTTAAAAGTTAATGTGTGGAATTTCTTTCCTTCTTAATGCATTTGAGGAAATCAGTTGTTTTATGACAAGGTAGTACAGAAGATAGGATTATTTGGTAAAATACCAAGTCCATAATATGGCAAGAAAAGCTCAAATATGCAAAGAGAAACAACAGTCCATCATTACTTTAAGTCAGTCTGAACATTTTAAGAACTTTGAAAGTTTCTTCAAATGCAGTCACAAAAACCATCAAGCGCTGTGATGAAACTGGCTCTCATGAGGACCGCCACAGGAAAGGAAGACCCAGAGTTACCTCTGCTGCAGAGGATAAGTTAATTAGAGTTACCAGCTTCAGAAATTGCAGCCCAAATAAAAGCTTCACAGACACATCTCAACATCAACTATTCAGAGGAGATTGTGTTAATCAGGCCTTCATGGCTGAATTGCTGCAAAGAAACCACTACTAAAGGACACCAATAAGAAGAAGAGACTTGCTTGGGCCAAGAAACACGAGCAATGGACATTAGACCAGTGGAAATCTGTTCTTTGGTCTGATGAGTCCAAATTTGAGATTTTTGGTTCCAACCGTCGTGTCTATATGAGACGCAGAGTAGGTGAACAGGTGATCTCCGCATGTGTGGTTGCCACCATGAAGCATGGAAGAGGAGGTGTGATGGTGTGGGGGTGCTTTCTGGTGACAATGCCTGTGATTTATTTAGAATTCAAGGCACACTTAACCAACACTGCTACCAAAGTTTCTGCAGCAATATGTCATCCCATCTGGTTGCGCTTAGTGGGACAATTGGATTTTTTATGAATTTATTTGCAAATTATGGTGGAAAATAAGTATTTGGTCAACAACAAAAGTTTATCTCAATACTTTGTTATATACCCGTTGTTGGCAATGACAGAGGTCAAACGTTTTCTGTAAGTCTTCACAAGGTATTCACACACTGTTGCTGGTATTTTGTCCCATTCCTCCATGCAGATCTCCTCTAGAGCAGTGATGTTTTGGGGCTGTTGCTGGGCAACACGGACTTTAAACTCCCTCCAAAGATGTTCTATGGGGTTGAGATCTGGAGACTGGCTAGGCCACTCCAGGACCTTGAAATGCTTCTTACAAAGCCACTCCTTCGTTGCCCGGGCGGTGTGTTTGGGATCATTGTCATGCTGAAAGACCCACGTTTCATCTTCAATGCCCTTGCTGATGGAAGGAGGTTTGCACTCAAAATCTCACGATACATGGCCCCATTCATTCTTTCCTTTACACGGATCAGTCGTCCTGGTCCCTTTGCAGAAAAACAGCCCCAAAGCATGATGTTTCCACCCCCATGCTTCACAGTAGGTATGGTGTTCTTTGGATGCAACTCAGCATTCTTTGTCCTCCAAACACGACGAGTTGAGTTTTTACCAAAAAGTTATATTTTGGTTTCATCTGACCATATGACATTCTCCCAATCTTCTTTTGGATCATCCAAATGCTCTCTAGCAAACTTCAGACGGGCCTGGACATGTACTGGCTTAAGCAGGGGGACACGTCTGGCACTGCAGGATTTGAGTCCCTGGCGGCGTAGTGTGTTACTGATGGTAGGCTTTGTTACATTGGTCCCAGTTCTCTGCAGGTCATTCACTAGGTCCCCCTGTGTGGTTCTGGGATTTTTGCTCACCGTTCTTGTGATCATTTTGACCCCACAAGGTGAGATCTTGAGTGGAGCCCCAGATCGAGGGAGATTATCAGTGGTCTTATATGTCTTCCATTTCCTAATAATTGCTCCCACAGTTGATTTCTTCAAACCAAGCTGCTTACCTATAGCAGATTCAGTCTTCCCAGCCTGGTGCAGGTCTACAATTGTGTTTCTGGTGTCCAAGGACAGCTCTTTGGTCTTGGCCATAGTGGAGTTTGGAGTGTGACTGTTTGAGGTTGTGGACAGGTGTCTTTTATACTGATAACCAGTTCAAATAGGTGCCATTAATACAGGTAACGAGTGGAGGACAGAGGAGCCTCTTAAAGAAGAAGTTACAGGTCTGTGAGAGCCAGAAATCTTGCTTGTTTGTAGGTGACCAAATACTTATTTTCCACCATAATTTGCAAATAAATTCATTAAAAATCCTACAATGTGATTTTCTGGATTTCTTTTCTAATTTTGTCTGTCATAGTTGAAGTGTACCTATGATGAAAATTACAGGCCTCTCTCATCTTTTTAAGTGGGAGAACTTGCACAATTGGTGGCTGACTAAATGCTTTTTTGCCCCACTGTATCACAAATATATTTTAGTTTATCAAATTCATTTTAATCTTTTTTTAAATATATATTTTTTCTTCCATTTTGACATTACAGAGTATTTTGAGTAGATTACTTTGTAACACAATGAAATGTGAAGAAATCCAAGGGGTATGAGTTTCATGGCAACGCCCTGTATTTGTCTTCCATCTCCCTCTTATATATAGAATATCTGAGATCTGAAAGTGAAACTCAAAGTTAATAAAAGATGTAATGCTACATTATATTCATTACCCCTCCTTATTATTTCCCTATCATTAGGGTGCAATCATTTTTTTAAGGTGCTTGAGAATTGCGGCCGGAGGATATTACTTTGGTTGCGTACTGCTTTTTACAGTCTCTGCTGGTAAAGCATTGAGTCTTCTTTACTAACCTAGTCAGAGAAAGAATCCCTGAAACCTGAGGGGATGTTTGCTGTTGTCATGTATTTCTACATACCTTTGATGTTTTTGCCCCTTCTCTTTTTATTCCCTTTTCCCTTTGAGAAGTGCTGGAGAGCAATGAATCTAACAAGCAAACCACAGCAGTGGTCCAATTACCCTCAAGATACCTGTCTGAGTTATTTTTGCTCCAAATGTAGGAAGAGAAGAGGGAAAAGGAGAATGGGAAAAAAACGAAGTGTCTAAAATGGCTGTCCATTTTGACAGTGCACCGCCAACTCATCACAGCAGGCCGAGCATCCCAAGGGTTGCCGCCCTTGACTGAGAGCCCAGTCCCGTTCATTACGGAGAGATGAGGAAGAACCTGGAACTCGGCGCTACTCATCTTCAGTCCTGAGAGGGCCTTCATCAGCTGGTTTCTCTGACTGCCCCCGATCCTTCCCTCCCCTCCCTCCCAAGCCACCATTTAGACTGTCTCTTAAGAGCTGAGATAGGAAGCCAAATTGGTTCAATCATGACAGATAATTTGCCGGAATCAGCCAGTGTCCCTGCCTGCAGAGTCACTTAGATCAAGGTTTCAGAAGCTCCCCTTCAGCTCTCTTCAGTCATCAGGAAACGTGGAAGTTCCCATGCGCTAGTCTTCTATGGAGAGTGCTATAATGGGAGAGTATATATAAGTTATACCCAGCGCGTGAAATTGGACAAAACTGGGTAAATTGGCACAGGTAGAGTTCTTGCAATAGCATCAATACAACTGCCCCCTTTCATTGAAGCATACAGTGCCTTGCGAAAGTATTCGGCCCCCTTGAACTTTGCGACCTTTTGCCATATTTCAGGCTTCAAACATAAAGATATAAAACTGTATTTTTTTGTGAAGAATCAACAACAAGTGGGACACAATCATGAAGTGGAACGACATTTATTGGATATTTCTAACTTTTTTAACAAATCAAAAACTGAAAAATTGGGCGTGCAAAATTATTCAGCCCCCTTAAGTCAATACTTTGTAGCGCCACCTTTTGCTGTGATTACAGCTGTAAGTCGCTTGGGGTATGTCTCTATCAGTTTTGCACATCGAGAGACTGACATTTTTTCCCATTCCTCCTTGCAAAACAGCTCGAGCTCAGTGAGGTTGGATGGAGAGCATTTGTGAACAGCAGTTTTCAGTTCTTTCCACAGATTCTCGATTGGATTCAGGTCTGGACTTTGACTTGGCCATTCTAACACCCGGATATGTTTATTTTTGAACCATTCCATTGTAGATTTTGCTTTATGTTTTGGATCATTGTCTTGTTGGAAGACAAATCTCCGTCCCAGTCTCAGGTCTTTTGCAGACTCCATCATTCTTCCAGAATGGTCCTGTATTTGGCTCCATCCATCTTCCCATCCCTGCTGAAGAAAAGCAGGCCCAAACCATGATGCTGCCACCACCATGTTTGACAGTGGGGATGGTGTGTTCAGGGTGATGAGCTGTGTTGCTTTTACGCCAAAAAGTTCAATTTTGGTTTCATCTGACCAGAGCACCTTCTTCCACATGTTTGGTGTGTCTCCCAGGTGGCTTGTGGCAAACTTTAAATGACACTTTTTATGGATATCTTTAAGAAATGGCTTTCTTCTTGCCACTCTTCCATAAAGGCCAGATTTGTGCAATATACGACTGATTGTTGTCCTATGGACAGAGTCTCCCACCTCAGCTGTAGATCTCTGCAGTTCATCCAGAGTGATCATGGGCCTCTTGGCTGCATCTCTGATCAGTCTTCTCCTTGTATGAGCTGAAAGGGACGGCCAGGTCTTGGTAGATTTGCAGTGGTCTGATACTCCTTCCATTTCAATATTATCGCTTGCACAGTGCTCCTTGGGATGTTTAAAGCTTGGGAAATCTTTTTGTATCCAAATCCGGCTTTGAACTTCTTCACAACAGTATCTCGGACCTGCCTGGTGTGTTCCTTGTTCTTCATGATGCTCTCTGCGCTTTTAACGGACCTCTGAGACTATCACAGTGCAGGTGCATTTATACGGAGACTTGATTACACACAGGTGGATTGTATTTATCATCATTAGTCATTTAGGTCAACATTGGATCATTCAGAGATCCTCACTGAACTTCTGGAGAGAGTTTGCTGCACTGAAAGTAAAGGGGCTGAATAATTTTGCACGCCCAACTTTTCAGTTTTTGATTTGTTAAAAAAGTTTGAAATATCCAATAAATGTCGTTCCACTTCATGATTGTGTCCCACTTGTTGTTCATTCTTCACAAAAAAATACAGTTTTATATCTTTATGTTTGAAGCCTGAAATATGGCAAAAGGTCGCAAAGTTCAAGGGGGCCGAATACTTTCGCAAGGCACTGTACCAATAACTGCTTCTATTACACCAAATGTACACTACCGTTCCAAAGGTTGGGGTCACTTAGAAATGTCCTTGTTTTTGAAAGAAAAGCTAATTGTTTGTCCATTAAAATAACATCAAATTGATCAGAAATACAGTGTAGACATTGTTAATGTTGTAAATGACTATTGTAGCTGGAAATTAGTTTTTTAAAGGAATATCTACACAGGCCTACAGTGGCCCATTATCAGCAACCATCACTCCTGTGTTCCAATGGCACATTGTGTTAACTAATCCAAGTTAATTGATCATTAGAAAAAAAACATTTTCCAATTACGTTAGCACAACTGAAAACTGTTGTTCTGATTAAAGAAGCAATGAAACTGG
Source organism: Oncorhynchus kisutch (assembly GCF_002021735.2). Taxonomy (NCBI): domain Eukaryota; kingdom Metazoa; phylum Chordata; class Actinopteri; order Salmoniformes; family Salmonidae; genus Oncorhynchus; species Oncorhynchus kisutch. Next base: position 51,944,471 of record NC_034181.2, on the reverse strand, counting down.
TTTTCTTTAGGCTAGTTGAGTATCTAGAGCATCAGCATTTGTGGGTACGATTACAGGCTCAAAATGGCCAGAAACAAAGCACTTTCTTCTGAAACTCGTCAGTCTATTCTTGTTCTGAGAAATTAAGGCTATTCCATGCGAGAAATTGTCAAGAAACTGAAGATCTCGAACAACACTGTGTACTAACAGAACAGCGCAAACTGGCTCTAACCAGAATAGAAAGAGGAGTGGGAGGCCCCGGTGCACAACTGAGCAAGAGGACAAGTACATTAGTGTGTCTAGTTTGAGAAACAGATGCCTCACAAGTCCTGATGCCTCACAACTGGCAGCTTCGTTAAATAGTATCTGCAAAACACCAGTCTCAACGTCAACAGTGAAGAGGCGACTCCGGGATGCTGGCCAGACATAGCGTTTTCCTTGATGGGCAAAAAGCTACATTTTAGTCTCATCTGACCAGAGTACCTTCTTCCATATGTTTGGGGAGTCTCCCACATGCCTTTTGGCGAACACCAAACATGCTTGCTTATTGTTTTCTTTAAGCAATGGCTTTTTTTCTGGCCTCTCTTCTGCAAAGCCCAGCTCTGTAGAGTGTACAGCTTAAAGTGATCCTATGAACAGATACTCCAATCTCCGCTGTGGAGCTTTGCAGCACCTTCAGGGTTATTTTTGGTCTCTTTGTTGCCTCTCTGATTAATGCCCTCGTTGCGTTTTGGTGGGTGTCCCTCTCTTGGCAGGTTTGTTGTGGTGCCATATTCTTTTTTTTTTATTAAAAGGAATTTAATTGTGGTCCATGGGATGTTCAAAGTTAATGATATTTTTTTTAGAACCCAAACCTGATATGTACTTCTCCACAACTTTGTCCCTGACCTGTTTGGAGAGCTCCTTGGTCTTCATGGTGCTGCTTGCTTGGTGGTGCCCCTTGCTTAGTGGTGTTGCAGACTCTGGGGCCTTTCAGAACAGGCCTATATATACTGAGATCATGTGACAGATCATGTAACACTTAGATTGCACACAGGTGGACATTATTTAACTAATTATGTGACTTCTGAAGGTAATTAGTAGCACCAGATCTTCTTTAGGGGCTTCATAGCAAAGGGGGTGAATACATATGCACGCACCGCTTTACCGTTTAAAAGGTATTTGTTTCATTTCACTACACCAATTTGGACTGTTTTGTGTATGTCCATTACATGAAATCCAAATAAAAATCCATTTAAATTACAGGTTGTAAATCAACAAAATAGAAAAACGCCAAGGGGGGTGAATACTTTTGCAAGGCATTCTATTAGGCATTTATTCAGTCATCTTTCTTCTTTATCTAATACATGTGTTTATTCATTCACAGTTAGGATGTTGCTGGGCCTAGCACAGGCAGCGTGGTCCCCTGGTCATCTGGTACCAGTGCTGTGGGAAAGGATGCTAGGCCTAGCAGAGACAGCTCAGAGGTGAGTGCAGTGAAGGTAGGAAGAAAACAGAGACACAGATGTACTGACAGTTCCTTAATATATTGGCTCTATACTGTATGTAATAGCAATTTACACAATTTACAGGAGTGACAGACAGAGTGACAGACCAACAGAGGAGCACAAGGAGAAGCAAAGACAGATTGACAATGGAGGAGAACAAAGAGAATCACAGACAGAAAGACAAACCGAGTGACAGGCGGAGAGACGAACAGACAGACCGAGACAGAGTGACAGCAGAGAAGATACAGAGACAGACTGTTCAACAGGGAGGCAACAGAAACACAGTTATAGTGGTAAGTTGTATCTCCAGTGGTGCTTTTACATGTTGGATGTAGTCCGCCCCTGGACAAGAAACTCATTGAATATCACTAGCTATCACTAGCTATCATAAGTCAAAGGTAAACGTGAACAACGACGAGAAAATTAGAATTAAGTTGGTGCCGTCTGGCACCGACGAGGATGACGTTTTGCGACTGGGGGCCAGTCGAACAGGCATAAACACCCATCTTGGGAGCTCGGAGGGAAGAGTCAAGCGACTTGAATGAGGGGAAAGGAGGAGGAGAAGGAGGGGTGAGCTTGGCTGCGCGGCTTGATGATGAAACGCTTTGTTTATTAGAGGAAACAGACATGAATCACTCCCAGCAACGGCCCAGGGGCCAATAATGCGAGGCGGCAACACAGGAGATTAGGAGGTGTGCGTATGTGGGGGGGAGGTGGGGATAGGATTCCTGTAAATGATTAGCATGCCGAAATTCTTATCAGCTAATTTAGAGGAATGACATGCGAGTGTCGAGTGACTTCCTCCTCAGAGACGGATTAGAGCATGTAGCTCATGGTAGAAGTAGACAACATCACACAAGGGGAAGATGAGTGGAGACGAGGGTGTTGATGTCACTTCCTGTGCCATGTCCCTCATGCGCGGGACACAGTTTCCCCTCTCTGAAGGTGTAGCCTATCTGGCTTGCTTAACTTACCACATTCTTCTGTTCTGTTATCATCTGCAAGGTTAAAGGAGGTAATTGAAATTTGGCCCCCTGGTAGGGAACGCTCTCAGAGATGCTGTGTTACGCTGGCTTAGAATAGAGGCCTGGATGTATCGACAAATTATCAAGAGACAAATCCCTAAACACCTGTATAGGAAGTAAAAAGTGACACTTTTATGATAAGAGCCCAGACATTTTTAATAACGCCCCAGGTGGGGGATTTATCAAAGTCCTGAGGCAATCGAGACGTGTCTTCATGAACAGCGAGAGAAATGGAGTGGATTTTCCAACACAAGCATCTCTATCCACTCCAAATCAAAAGGTGTGATCTGGCCCGAAAACTTGATGTTAGCCGTTTTAGCGGTATCATGCCAACCCTCAGACGGCTTAGATCAAGACACAGCTTTTCTTACTGAAAGGTTGGCTTCGGACCAAAGGTGAGAGGGAAATCAGAGGGAGGAGATGTTTGCTATCTCAGCACGACAGACTCTTTGATGTGAACCACAAGGTGTCTGTCTCTTACCAGAGACAGTAATGACGTTCCTTCTTCTTCTGTTGTTGTTGGTTTGTTCTGTGTTGCACAGGCCCACTGTGGCAAGCCATCGATGTAATGAGTACTCTGATTCTTCTTTTCGACATGAGGGGTTGACATTTGGCGGCAGCAGTGGGATCCAGTGAATAGAATGGTAGAAAAAACACAAGTGGGGATGGGTATGATATCGCGCCTCTTCAGCATCAAATAGACACTTTTGGACTCTGTGACCTGAAAACTCAATGGAAATGAGACATATGCAGAGGGCTAAATCATCTGTTTACATTTACCACTGTTGAGAGCAACACAGATCCCCAAGACAGATCCATCCAGCAACAAATTGTGTTTATTATGTCTGGAACATACCGGCAACACGAGTTGTGTTATTTCATGACAGAAAGACAGCAACCTGGTTACCCTGAAGCTAAAATATAGACTCGGCTAGAACACAAATAAGACCCCCGAATCGATGAGTCATCACTGTGTGTTCTCTCATTCTCACCCCCAACCTCTGCAATAATGTCAGTAACAGAGGGAGGAGGGGTAAGCTAACTGACTACACTATATACACAAAAGTATGTGGCCAACCCTTCAAATGAGTGAATTCTGCTATTTCAGCCACAACTGTTGCTGACAGGAGTATAAAATAGAGCACACAGATGTGCAACCTACATAGAAAAGCATTGGCAGTAGAATGGCCTTACTGAAGAGCTCTGTGTCATTCAACGTGGCACCATCATAGGATGCCACCTTTCCAACAAGTCAGTTCTTCAAATTTCTGCCCTGCTAGAGCTGTTATTGTGAAGTGGAAACTTCTAGGAGTAACAACGGCTCAGCCGCGAAGCGGTAGGCCACACAAACTCAGTGCTTAGCGCGTAAAAAATCATCTGTCCTCAGGTTGCAACACTCACTACCGAGCACAAGAACAGTTTGCCGCCATTGGACTCTGGAGCAGTGGGAACGCATTCTCTGAAGTGATGAATCATGCTTCGCGGATGCCAGGCGAACGCTACCTGCCAGAATGTACAGTTCCAACTGTAAAGTTTGGTGTACGAGGAATAATGGTCTGGGGATGTTTTTCATGGTTCAGGCTAGGACCCTTAGTTCCAGTGAAGGGAAGTCTTAACACAACAGCATACAATGACATTCTAGACGATTCTGTGCTTCCAACTTTGTGGAAACAGTTTGGGGAAGACCCTTTCCTGTTTCAACATGACAATGCCCCCGTTTCAGCAGGACGATACCAATGTGCACAGAGATAATGCGGTACATAAAAAGTGTGTCAATAATCGGTGTGATAGAAGTTGACTGGTCTGCATAGAGCCCTGACCTCAACCCCATCGAACACCTTTGGCATGAATTGGAATGCCGACTGCAAGACAGGCCTAATCGCCCAACATCAGTGCCCGACGTCACTAATACACTTGTGGCTGAATGGAAGCAAGTCCCCGCAGCAATGTTCCAACATCTAGTGGAAAGCCTTCCCAGAAGAGTGGAGGCTGTTATAGCAACAAACTCCATATTAATGACCATGATTTTGGAATCAGATGTTCGATGAGCAGGTGTCCACATACATTTGGTCATGTAGTGTAACTCCTCCGGGGGGGACGCCTTAAATCGCAGCAGTAAATCCTGTCAGAACCATCCAGGGTAAACACATTAGAATTAATTTCAGTCCATAAAAGAAATGTCACACTCTCATTTTACTACGATTGAAATGCATTGGGAGCTCATTTAAATATTGTTGTAGTACAAAAAGTATAAATGCTATCAAAAATATTTTCATGTTAATAGCTTAAATCGTGTAAGCAGTAGAGAGGGCTAAATAAATGGAGTTGTGCTTTGATTTCAGCAAGGCAGCAGGCTAGTCAGCATCCATGCACACATAATTCAAATAATAATAATAATATTTCATTTGTAGAGCACATTTCCCATGCTCAATACACAAAGTAGAAAACAAAAACAAAACAGAAAACACAATCAATACATCAATAAGTAGAAACAACAATCACAATACATCAAAACATAACATGTTAATGCAAAAGATAGACTAATGCAAAAGATACTAAATCTAGCAAATTCATTCTTAAAAGTCTAAGCTGTAGGGGGGGAGGGGCTGGGGGTTCTAAGCTGACATGTGGAATTGTTTTAAGATGGTCATACACCATGCATGGATAATTTAGCCATTTGATTTTGAATTTTAGGAGCCCTTTAGGTATCCCAAAATAATATTCAAAAATTATTTGATAAAATATTGAATTTGGTAATGCATTGAATAACACTTTCACAAATGGTAAAAAAGACAGTGAAACAATGTATCATAAGGAAGAGTCTGTCCTATATCTAGGGGATATAAGAAAGCACAGGACATATTTTTATCTATTCTGACACATATTTAACCACTTATTTGTATTGGCATAAAACTATCTCCATACTTCCATTCATTTGTATAGGTTACCTTTAGACGAGTCCTGTGACACTTGTGGGGGTTATATTAGTTTGTAGCATAAAAAGTTTGGACACTACAGACTAATGTTGGCATATCAGCTTTACCAACTTCAGACGAGTCCGTGGGGCTTGTGAGAGTCTCCCCTTTTTATAGAGTAGGTCATATTAGTTTGTAGGCCAAAGCATTCAGATGCTACATATGTTTTTGTGAGAAGACTGATATTCGAGATGTCTGCTGGTCTGACAAACAGCGCTGTAGCTCTGACACTTTCGACTGCAGATGCGGAAGGGTGACATATGTGGATGAGGTGGATTGAGACATAGCTCAGCCCAAAAAATAGCTCTAGCTTAAACTGCCGCATTTTTATTTGAATTTTATTTTATTATTTTACTTAGATTGACGCACCGTTGCATCAATGGACTCTGGAGGGTTATTAAGCGATCAAACATGAAAAGCTAGCTTGAATAGTATGTCTTAAGTAGTTTTTAAATGAAGAAATACGAGATACCTCTTTTACATGTACAGGTGAGTATTCCAGAGCTGAGGGGCCACATGTGAGAAGGCCCTGTCACCATAGCCACAGGAAGTAAGGTTCCTGATTAATCGAAAAATATATATACAGTACCAGTCAAAAGTTTGGACACACCTACTCATTCCAGGGTTTTTCGTTAATTTGACTATTTTCTACATTGTAGAATAATAGTGAAGAAATCAAAACTATGAAATAACACATATGGAATCATGTAGTAACCAAAAAAGTGTTAAACAAATCAAATATAAAGTAGCCACCCTTTGCCTTGATGACAGCTTTGCCATCGAATTCAACTCCAACTAGCGGAGGGACTCCTACCACGAGTCATCCCAGCGAGCCAGCCCCCCAGCCAACACAGCAGTCCACCCAGGGAGGCAATGCCCGACTGTCCCTCCCAGACAAGTATGACGGGACTCCATCCAAATGCTGTGGCTTCCTATCCAGCAGTCCCTCTATTTCGCCCATCAGACGGGAGCCCTCACTTTCCTCACCCTCACCTTCTGGATCGTGGCAGCCTCCAGTGGATGGAATGAACTGGCACTCTGCACCCTATTCCGTAGAGGACTGTGCGAGGAGGTGCAGATGGAGTTGGCGTGCCAGGATGACAACCTTTCCTTGGACATGCTCATCGCTGTGGCCATCCCTATGGACAACCTTCTTCAAGAGGCATCTTCCCCTCCCCTTACTCTTCTCCTTTGGCCGTCCTGAGGCAGAGCTTGAACCCATAGCGGTAGGTGCACACACCTCTCCGAGGCAAAGAGGCATCGCTGGAGACAGCTGGGACTGTGTTCCTATTGCAGCCTGGAGGGGCTCCAGCTTCAGCGGTGTCCGGTGCGTCCCAACCCGGGATCCACTGGGGCAGAGGGGCGGCCCTCTGATCATCCGTCTCCCAGGGTAGGCATGAGTATTCCGTCATCATCGTTTTCCTCCAGACCCTTCCTGGTTTCCATTTCACTGGTTGGTAGTCCTTCAGGTGTTGTCTCTACAGCTCTAGTAGACTCCCATGTCACAAGGAATTTCATCAACCAGGCTCTCGCCTCCTCCCTTAACATCACCTCGTACCCGCTGTCCTCTCCTTTTTTACAGTCCAAGCCCTGGATAATCAACAATTGTGATCCGGCACAATCACGCACATCACAGAACCACCAAGAAAACATTCCGTTCCACATCATCACCGCACCTGAACACAAAGTCATCCTCGGCCTCCCATGGCTCCAACGTAATAACCCCACCATCTCCTGGTCAAGGATGAAAATCACCACCTGGGCACCAGAAGACCTGCTTTCTCTTACCCTGTGGTTCCACATCGGTTTAGAGTCCTGTAGGTGCCCTCCAGCCTATCATTCCATCGTCCTGTATCGTTGGCCCCGTGTTTTGGGACATAGATGTGACATCAATCCAGGCTCTGGAGAGGAAACCCGCCTGCTACCTGCCCTCCTGAGAGCATATACAGTGGGGCAAAAAGTAGTCAGCCACCAATTGTGCAAGTTCTCCCACTTAAAAAGATGAGAGAGGCCTGTAATTTTCATCATAGGTACACTTCAACTATGACAGACAAAATGAGAAAAAAAGTCCAGAAAATCACATTGTAGGATTTTTTATGAATTTATTTGCAAATTATGGTGGAAAATAAGTTTTTGGTCACCTTCAAACAAGCAAAATTTCTGGCTCTCACAGACCTGTAACTTCTTCTTTAAGAGGCTCCTCTGTCCTCCACTCGTTACCTGTATTAATGGCACCTGTTTGAACTTGTTATCAGTATAAAAGACACCTGTCCACAACCTCAAACAGTCACACTACAAACTCCACTATGGCCAAGACCAAAGAGCTGACACCTGAAACACAATTGTAGACCTGCACCATAATGGTGAAGACTGAATCTGCAATAGGTAAGCAGCTTGGTTTGAAGAAATCAACTGTGGGAGCAATTATTAGGAAATGGAAGACATACAAGACCACTGATAATCTCCCTCGATCAGGGGCTCCACGCATGATCTCACCCCGTGGGGTCAAAATGATCACAAGAACTGTGAGCAAAAATCCCAGAACCACACGGGGGGACCTAGTGAATGACCTGCAGAGAGCTGGGATCAAGGTAACAATACCTACCATCAGTAACACACTACGCCGCCAGGGACTCAAATCCTGCAGTGCCAGACGTGTCCCCCTGCTTAAGCCAGTACATGTCCAGGCCCGTCTGAAGTTTGCTAGAGAGCATTTGGATGATCCAGAAGAAGATTGGGAGAATGTCATATGGTCAGATGAAACCAAAATATAACTTTTTGGTAAAAACTCAACTCGTCGTGTTTGGAGGACAAAGAATGCTGAGTTGCATCCAAAGAACACCATACCTACTGTGAAGCATGGGGGTGGAAACATCATGCTTTGTGGCTGTAAAGGGACCAGGACGACTGATCCGTGTAAAGGAAAGAATGAATGGGGCCATGTATCGTGAGATTTTGAGTGAAAACCTCCTTCCATCAGCAAGGGCATTGAAGATGAAACGTGGCTGGGTCTTTCAGCATGACAATGATCCCAAACACACCGCCCGGGCAACGAAGGAGTGGCTTCGTAAGAAGCATTTCAAGGTCCTGGAGTGGCCTAGCCAGTCTCCAGATCTAAACCCCATAGAAAATCTTTGGAGGAAGTTGAAATGCCATGTTGCCCATCAACAGCCCCAAAACATCACTGCTCTAGAGGAGATCTGCATGGAGGAATGGGCCAAAATACCAGCAACAGTGTGTGAAAACCTTGTGAAGACTTACAGAAAACGTTTGACCTCTGTCATTGCCAACAATAACAAAGTATTGAGATAAACTTTTGTTATTGACCAAATACTTATTTTCCACCATAATTTGCAAATAAATCATTAAAAATCCTACAATGTGATTTTCTGGACTTTTTTTCTAATTTTGTCTGTCATAGATGAAGTGTACCTATGATGAAAATTACAGGTCTCTCTCATCTTTTTAAGTGGGAGAACTTGCACAATTGGTGGCTGACTAAATATTTTTTTGCCCCACTGTAAATGGTAGAGCTGCCGCTTTCAAGGTGCGGGACTCTATTCCGGAAGCTTACAAGAAATCCTGCTCTGCCCTGCGACGAACCATCAAACAGGCAAAGCGTCAATACAGGGATAAGATTGAATCAAACTACACCGGCTCCGATGCTCGTCTTATGTGGCAGGGCTTGCAAACTATTACAGACTACAAAGGGAAGCCCAGCTGCGAGCTGCACAGTGACACGAGCTTACCAGACGAGCTAAATCACTTCTATGCTCGCTTCGAGGCAAGCAACACTGAGGCACGCATGAGAGCATCAGCTGTTCTGGACGACTGTGTGATCACGCTCTCTGTAGCAGGCGTGAGTAAGACCTTTAAACAGGTCAACATACACAAGGCTGCGGGGCCAGACAGATTACCAGGATGTGTGCTCCGGGCATGTGCTGACCAACTGGCAGGTGTCTTCACTGACATTTTCAACATGTCCCTGATTGAGTCTGTAATACCAACATGTTTCAAGCAGACCACCATAGTCCCTGTGCCCAAGAACACAAAGGCAACCTGCCTAAATGACTACAGACTCATAGCACTCACGTCCGTAGCCATGAAGTGCTTTGAAAGGTTGGTAATGGCTCACATCAACACCATTATCCCAGAAACCCTAGACCCACTCCAATTTGTATACCGCCCAAACAGATCCACAGATGATGCACTCCACACTGCCCTTCCCCACCTGGACAAAAGGAACACTTATGTGAGAATGCTATTCATTGACTACAGCACAGCGTTCAACACCATAGTACCCTCAAAGCTCATCACTAAGCTAAGGATCCTGGGACTAAACACCTCCCTCTGCAACTGGATCCTGGACTTCCTGACGGGCCACCCCCAGGTGGTGACGGTAGGTAGCAACACATCTGCCATGCTGATCGTCGACACTGGAGCTCCACAGGGGTGTGTGCTCAGTCCCCTCCTGTACTCCCTGTTCACCCACGACTGCATGGCCAGGCACGACTCCAACACCATCATTAAGTTTGCCATAGACACAACAGTGGTAGGCCTGATCACAGACAACGATGAGACAGCCTATAGGGAAGAGGTCAGAGGCCTGGCCGTGTGGTGCCAGAATAACAACCTATCCCTAAACGTAACCAAGACTAAGGAGATGATTGTGGACTACAGGAAAAGGCGGACCAAGCACGCCCCCATTTTCATCGACGGAGCTGTAGTGGAGCAGGTTGAGAGCTTCAAGTTCCTCGGTGTCCACATCAACAACAAACTAGAATGATCCAAACACACCAAAACAGACGTGAAGAGGGCACGACAAAGCCTATTCCCCCTCAGGAAACTAAAAATATTTGGCATGGGTCCTGAGATCTTCAAAAAGGTTCTACAGCTGCAACATCGAGACTGGTTCCATCACTGCCTGGTACGGCAATTGCTCTGCCTCTGACCACAAGGCACTACAGAGGGTAGTGTGTACGGCCCAGTACATCACTGGGGCTAAGCTGCCTGCCATCCAGGACCTCTACACCAGGCGGTGTCAGAAGAAGGCCCTAAAAATTGTCAATGACCCCAGCCATACTACCGCATGGCAAGCGGTACCAGAGTGCCAAGTCTAGGACAAAAAGGATTCTCGACAGTTTTTCCCCCAAGCCATAAGACTTCTGAACAGGTAATCAAATGGCTACCCAGACTATTTGCATTGTGTGCCCCCCCCAACCCTCTTTTTATGTTGCTGCTACTCCCTGTTTATCATATATGCCTAGTCACTTTAACTATACATTCATGTACATACTACCTCAATTGGGCCGACCAACCAGTGCTCCCGCACATTGGCTAACCGGGCTATCTGCATTGTGTCCTGCCACCCGCCAACCCCTCTTTTACGCTACTGCTACTCTCTGTTCATTATATATGCATAGTCACTTTAACCATATCTACATGTACATACTACCTCAATCAGCCTGACTAACCGGTGTCTGTATGTAGCCTCACTACTTTTATAGCCTCGCTACTGTATATAGCCTGTCTTTTTACTGTTGTTTTATTTCTTTACTTACCTATTGTTCACCTAATACTTTTTTTGCGCTATTGGTTAGAGCCTGTAAGTAAGCATTTCACTGTAAGGTCTACACCTGTTGTATTCGGTGCACTTGACAAATAAACTTTGATTTGATTTGAGCTGACGGTGCCCCCGATATGGTGGGGAAACATAAAGGTTTCGCAAAGTTGATTGAAGATAAGATTGGCCACCCCATGGTTAAATGTCACTATCATTTGCCAAGAGAATCTGTGTTCCAAGACCAAGCCAGACAACTTTGAGGAGAGCGACTTGAATCTGTCTGTTTCAGTGGATGGGTATCGATGACTTTGAAATGCAGCTGATCGCCTCCATTATCCACGGTTGGGAGAGCCTGTCAGTGAAATTTGACAGTCTGAAGAATGTTGCATGTACAATGCTTCAGCATTTGGATCCACATATCTATGTGAACAGATCTTTTCACACACGAAGTCAATCATGAGCCCCTCACGCAGCCAGTTGACAACAGGCCACTCGGAGGCCTGTGAGCAGCTCAGTGTCCAAATATAGCCCAGATATTAGGCGGCTCAGCAATGGAAAGCAGGGACAAGGACCTCACTAAATCGGTAAGATGTGATTTTCAATACAGAATGATATAACCTTGTGATGTTCCTGCCAGTACATTTCAGCAAGTAGTAATGTGAACGTGTGTGTATATTTGTGTGTTGCAGGGGATTTGGAATAAGACGGGAGAGACAGGAGACGGAGATTCTCAGCAGCAGATACGGAGATATGGAATGGATAATTAAATAAGACTTTTTTTCTTACATTTAGTTATGTCTAGGGCTGTTGGTAGGCCTAACAGTCGTCTCAGTCGTTTTTTTATTTATTGAACCTTGTATTTTTCAATAAATAATGTTATTTTTTTAATCACATGTTTAATCTATGTTCATGTTTGCATTAGATTGCTATAATAATAGCTCCAGGACATAGATTTCCATTAGTTACATAACTTGACCTTCATCATATTAAGGTAATTCTTCCTTGTGGGAGAATCAATTAAGCTTACCTTAAATCCCTTACATTATCAGAGTAAATTTGTTTAAGTAATACTATAGATTTGTGCAAGTTGCAAAGGGATCAGTCTCTTCGTTTAAAAAATGAAACAACATTGACACCCAGTGGCTGTTGTCGAAAACAACCATCCAAAATGCAACATCTCTGTACTGTAGGCTACTTATTTGCTATTGTATTTGCCCTTGGCCTCTTTGGAAATGGATAGGACCCTTCATCTCAATTTCCGCCTAAAATTACATACCCAAATCTAACTGCCTAAGGACCTGAAGCGAGGACATGTATATTCTTGATACTATTCGAAAGGAAACACTTTGAAGTTTGTGGAGATGTGAAATTAATGTAGGAGAATATATAGATCTGGTAAAAGATAAACAAAAAACATGGGGTTTCTATTTGACATTTTTCCATCATCTTTGAAATGCAAAAGGTCATACATTGAGATAGGAACCTGGGATAGATGTTGTCCACAACAGGGCAGAATGAGAGAGCTACATAATATTTAGTATGAAGTCTCCCAGGTGTCCTTCACGATTTGCCCAAATGTACCCAAGGGGCCTCCAAGTGGCCGAATTGGTCAATTGATACATTTTCAAGTACATAACTATAAGAGAACATAAAAATGTTCACACACTCCCAGGAATGTCATACATGATGGATCATTAGCTTCCCTTCATAAATGGTACTAATAGGAGACCAGATCCAATACTTCCCAACACAGAAGTGAACTATTTAAGATAAGGGCCAAGTTAGTAGCCAACATTAATCAAATTTCATAAGTACACACACCACACACAAAGTGAAAAAAAAACTATTTAGACACTATTTACAATTCGAGTTGATGCCAAGTCCCATAGAAGAAACTTTCTGCTGTGAAGCAGAGGATAACAGCACAAGTAGTGCAGGTGATGGAAGATTTCTTGTGGCACAGAGTACATCAACACCTCCCTGCTGTGCTCTTTTGGCCATGAGGCACATTCAGGTCTGCAATTAAGCATAGAATGCCAGAATGGGGTGGGTGTGGAGCCCACGCCAGAATGGGGTGGGTGTGGATCCAGAGAAGGCAGCAGGGATCAGACTCGAGGAACCAGTTCCTACGTTTGTGTTTTAGGTTATTGTCCCACTGAAAGCTGAATTCATCTCGCAGTGTCTGGTGGAAAGCAGACAACCTGTGCTTCTCGGATTTTGCCTATGCGTAGCTCCATTCCGTTTATTTTTTATCCTGAAAAACTCCCAAGTCCTTAACGATTATAAGCATACACATAACATGATGCAGCCACCATTATGTTTGAAAATATGGAGAGTGGTACTCAGTAATGTGTTGTATTGGATTTGCCCCAAACATAACACTTTGTATTCAGGAAAAAACATGTAATGCTTTGCCCAATTTTCTGCAGTATTACTTTAGTGCCTTGTTTGCAAACAGGATGCATTCTTTTATTTACCAATAGGGGCCCTTCTTTGCGAGGCATTTGAAAACCTCCATGGTCTTTGTGGTTGAATCTGTGTTTAACATTCACTGGTTGACTGAGGGACCTTATAGAAAATAATATGTGTGGGGTACAGAGATGAAGTAGTCATTCAAAAATCATGTTAAACACTATTATTGCACACAGTGGATCCATTCGCTTTATTACGTGACTTAAGAAAATGTTTGCTCCTGAGTTTATTTAGGCTTGCCAGAACAAAGGTGTTGAATACTTATTGACTCAAGACATTTAAGCGTTTAATTTTTATTAATTTGTAAACATTTCAAAAAACAATTCCACATTGACATTATGGGGTGTTGTGTGTAGGCCAGTGACAAACAAAATCTCATGTTAATCTATCTTAAATTCAGGCTGTAACACAAGAAAATGTGAAAAAAGTCAAAGTGTGTGAATGCTTTTTGAAGGCACTGTAAGTCAATAAAGTGAAAACACACAATTATTAAATACATTGCTATATGGGCCTGAGGGTTGCCTTGCATTTAAGGTCGCCACCCTCGGCAAATATACAAAGTAAGTACACATCATAAAAAGCAAGTCCACCAGCTGAGCAAGTGGGGAATTTAATCCATGAGCAATGCGACGTCATGGTGTCATGCCCTGAACATAGAGAGCCCTCGGGGTTCTGGTGTTTAGGTCAGGGCATGGCTAGGGGGTTTCTAGCTATTATATTTCTATGTTGGTGTGTGTGTGTGTAGGGTTCCCAATTGGAGGCAGCTGATAATCGTTACCTCTAATTGGGGATCATTCTTAGTGTGTCCTTTTTCCCACCTGCGATGTGGGCTATTGTTTTGTACGAGTGCCTATGTGCGCTACGTATTTCACGATCGTTATATCGCTGTTGTTTTGAAATTTTCACAATCATAAAAATGTGGAACTCTACTCACGCTGCGCCTTGGTCTACTTATTCATACGACGGTCGTGACACATGGGCAACACACCCATGCTGGGAAAGTCTAATCATTCATACGACGGTCGTGACACATGGGCAACACACCCATGCTGGGAAAGACTAATCATTCATACGAAGGTCGTGACACATGGGCAACACACCCATGCTGGGAAAGTCTAATCATTCATACGACGGTCGTGGCACATGGGCAATACACCCATGCTGGGAAAGACTAATCATTCATACAAAGGTCGTGACACATGGGCAACACACCCATGCTGGGAAAGACTAATCATTCATACGACGGTCGTGACACATGGGCAACACACCCATGCAGGGAAAGACTAATCATTCATACGACGGTCGTGACACATGGGCAACACACCCATGCTGGGAAAGACTAATCATTCATACGACGGTCGTGACACATGGGCAACACACCCATGCTGGGAAAGACTAATCATTCATACGACGGTTGTGACACATGGGCAACACACCCATGCTGGGAAAGACTAATAATTCATACGACGGTTGTGACACAAGGGCAACACACCCATGCTGGGAAAGACTAATCATTCATACGACGGTCGTGACACATGGGCAACACACCCATGCAGGGAAAGACTAATCATTCATATGACGGTCGTGACACGTGGGCAACACACCCATGCTGGGAAAGACTAATCATTCATACGACGGTCGTGACACATGGGCAACACACACATGCTGGGAAAGACTGCACTGTACATCCAAACAATAACATCCAGGAATTAGGAAAACAAGAACTACATGGACATTTTGGGTTTATTTATTTTTTTAAGCATATTTTTAAAAGTCCACCATCGCATATGGAGACATTTTTTTTGTGGAAGTTTGCTAATACGTTCCCAATGTAGGTTTCCTGTGCGCACTAAGAGTGCATTAGCCCGCTATGCCAAACTAAGCATTACCTTTCGGATTCAATGTAATTGTTCAGCTCTTAGGCATACAAAGTTACTCATCACACAAGCATGGTAACTGATTACCACCTTGTTACACTTCATTCCCCTTTGACCTCTTCACACTCATCCTCGCTGAAACCCATTAAGGTCAAGGCACCAATGTGACCAACCTCTGTTACACTAATAACTTTACCTGGAAAGCGGTTTCACAGCAATCTGAGCATGTAATGGGGTGTAGGTAGAATGCTAATTGTGTTCTGTTTACCCAAAGTCAAGATACTGTACAAAGATTACATTTAGCACACTCAGTCCATACAGTAGAAATATCAATGGTGAACAGCATCCACAGGATATTAAGACAATAGGTAAACACCCCCAACAATGGTAACCAGTAGGCCTATATCAATGGTCAACACCCCCAAGATATTAAGATAACAGGCCTATATCAAAGGTAAACACCCCCAAGATAGTAACACAGTAGGCCTATATCAATGGTCAACACCCCCAAGATATTAAGATAACAGGCCTATATCAAAGGTAAACACCCCCAAGATAGTAACACAGTAGGCCTATATCAATGGTCAACACCCCCAAGATATTAAGATAACAGGCCTATATCAAAGGTAAACACCCCCCAAGATAGTAACACAGTAGGCCTATATCAATGGTCAACACCCCCAAGATATTAAGATAACAGGCCTATATCAAGGGTCAACAACCCCAACATATTAGGACAGTAGGTCCATTTCAATGGTCAACACCTCCAAGATATTAAGATAACAGGCCTATATCAATGGTCAACACCCCCAGTAATTAAGACAGTAGTCCTATATCAATGGTAAACACCCCCAAGATAGTAACACAGTAGGCCTATATCAATGGTCAACACCCCCAAGATATTAAGATAACAAGTCTATATCAATGGTAAACACCCCCAAGATAGTAACACAGCAGGTCCATATCAATGGTCAACACCCCCAATATATTAAAACAGTAGGCCTATATCAATGGTCAACATCCCCAATATATTAAAACAGTAGGCCTATATCAATGGGTAACATCCCCAAGATATTAAGATAGTAGGCCTATATCAATGGTCAACACCCCAAGATAGTAACACAGTAGACCTATATTATAGGTCAACATCCCCAAGATATTAAGATAGCAGGCCTATATCAATGGTCAACATCCCCAAGATATTAAGACAGTAGGCCTATGTCAATGGTCAACACCCCCAATATATTAAAACAGTAGGCCTATATCACCCCCAATATACACTGCTCAAAAAAATTAAGGTAACACTAAAATAACACATCCTAGATCTGAATGAATGAAATTTTGTTATTAAATACTTTTTTCTTTACATAGTTGAATGTGCTGACAACAAAATCACAAAAATTATCAATAGAAATCAAATTTATCAAGCCATGGAGGTCTGGATTTGGAGTCACACTCAAAATTAAAGTGGAAAACCACACTACAGGCTGATCCAACTTTGATGTAATGTCCTTAAAACAAGTCAAAATGAGGCTCAGTAGTGTGTGTGGCCTCCACGTGCCTGTATGACCTCCCTACAACGCCTGGGCATGCTCCTGATGAGGTGGCGGATGGTCTCCTGAGGGATCTCCTCCCAGACCTGGACTAAAGCATCCGCCAACTCCTGGACAGTCTGTGGTGCAACGTGGCGTTGGTGGATGGAGCGAGACATGATGTCCCAGATGTGCTCAATTGGATTCAGGTCTGGGGAACGGGCGGGCCAGTCCATAGCATCAATGCCTTCCTCTTGCAGGAACTGCTGACACACTCCAGCCACATGAGGTCTAGCATTGTCTTGCATTAGGAGGAACCCAGGGCCAACCGCACCAGCATATGGTCTCACAAGGGGTCTGAGGATCTCATCTCGGTACCTAATGGCAGTCAGGCTACCTCTGGCAAGCACATGGAGGGCTGTGCAGCCCCCCAAAGAAATGCCACCCCACACCATGACTGACCCACCACCAAACCGGTCATGCTGGAGGATGTTGCAGGCAGCAGAACATTCTCCACGACGTCTCCAGAC
This sequence comes from Oncorhynchus kisutch, assembly GCF_002021735.2. NCBI lineage: Eukaryota > Metazoa > Chordata > Actinopteri > Salmoniformes > Salmonidae > Oncorhynchus > Oncorhynchus kisutch. Next base: position 51,927,031 of record NC_034181.2, on the reverse strand, counting down.
TCTGTCACGTGCTCAGTGTGAACCTGTGAAGAGCACAGGGCGCCAGTGGCGAATTTGCCAATCTTGGTGTTCTCTGGCAAATGCCAAACGTCCTGCACGGTGTTGGGCTGTAAGCACAACCCCCACCTGTGGACGTCGGGCCATCATACCACCCTCATGGAGTCTGTTTCTGACCGTTTGAGCAGACACATGCACATTTGTGGCCTGCTGGAGGTCATTTTGCAGGGCTCTGGCAGTGCACCTCCTGCTCCTCCTTGCACAAAGGCAGAGGTCCTGCTGCTGGGTTGTTGCCCTCCTCCATGTCTCCTGATGTATTGGCCTGTCTCCTGGTAGCGCCTCCATGCTCTGGACACTACGCTGACAGACACAGTAAACCTTCTTGCCACAGCTCGCATTGATGTGCCATCCTGGATGAACTGCACTACCTGAGCCACTTGTGTGGGTTGTAGACTCCGTCTCATGCTACCACTAGAGTGAAAGCACCACCAGCATTCAAAAGTGTCCAAAACATCAGCCAGGAAGCATAGGAACTGAGAAGTGGTCTGTGGTACCACCTGCAGGACCACTCCTTTATTGGGGGTGTCTTGCTAATTGCCTATAAATTTCCAACTGTTGTCTATTCCATTTGCACAACAGCATGTGAAATTTATTGTCAATCAGTATTGCTTCCTAAGTGGACAGTTTGATTTCACAGAAGTGTGATTGACTTGGAGTTACATAGCATTATTTAAGTGTTCCCTTTATTTTTTTTGAGCAGTGTATATAGTCATTATAAAGGTTTAATATTGTTCCAGTCTTTTCTCATCTCTGCCTCATAAAGACAATGTGAGAAATGTGACTGAGACAAAACTCTGCAGGGGAGTGTAAGAGAAGAGAATAGTCAGACATTCCACTATAATTCAACTTGAGTGGACATTTACTGCTGAGCTTTTAGATAACAAACTCTTGTTTATATAGCTGTGTAGGTATGGTTTTGGTCTCATGAGTAGAAGGTAATGTAGGCAGTGACATCACTAAGATATGACTGTAGGAATAATAAAACTCTGACCCTTTTCTAGTTCTTGTTGTCAACTTGTCTGCAATTGCATTAAAGGTTGAATGACTTAATTAAAAGATAAGTCTGAATGGTAATTTCACCAGTGAGCCAATGATTGACAAGGAACAATATCCTGCCTGGTTGGCTCTGTCCGAAGGTATTTTCGAAAGGGGCCAGAGTCCCCATCCCGTTTTCGACCTGCTCTTGATTTGGATACTAGTTTACTTGAGGGAAATCACAGTGTGAATGTTAAACTAAATCAAGGAACAGTCAGAGTCAGTTTATTCAAGTAAACTAGCATCCAAAACAGCATTGTTAAAAAAATAAACAGTGCCCTTAAATCACGTTCCTTGCATTTAGACAGCCACAATTTAACCAGCCATTTATACACCTAAATCGAGCCAAGTTAACATCTTTTCTCCAGTCCCCAATCCAGCTATGATTAAAAGGCAGTGGACACTGACTGCCAAGCCCCACCCCCCAAAAAAGCATTGCACAAGGAGTTAAGGACACCAAAAACAGATGAAGAAAATACAAAGTTTCAGTTGTAGACTTTACAGAAGAATATTTAATACCAAGAAACCTGGGGGAGGGGTGGGTAGCTCAGGAAAGAGGGGGACTCAAACACTACTGTTCATACTGATTTACATTGAGTGGGGACATGACCCATTAGTCATGGTTACATCCCAAATGGCACCCTATATAGTTAAATACTTAGAAGGGCACATAGCGAGCTACTTTTGACCAGTCCTATGCAGGAAATATGCAGCCCATGTCTGGCAACAAGCCCACCTTTTCTCTGGAACAAGCAGTGCGGACGATGGTCACATACACATGGTTTACACCCAGAACCACAGATCAAGTGGAAAAAAGGCGGCGATTAGAGAAGCATGGCGCTTGAGCCTCGTACAGCTTCAAAATATGGGGCTTTCAGGTTGGTAGTGGGGCGGGTATTTAACACCACCTCCATAGTGGAGGTCCCTGGTTGTGGCACGATGGTGGCCTCACTCACCGCCATATACCAACCACTGCCTGCCCTTTTTTTTTCAATAAAACCATTTTGTTCTGATAAGAAAATCAAAAGGATAAAAATAAATGAAAGTACATATAAATCTTTCAGGTCCATTTGTAGTTTATTTTGTTAAATTGGTTTCCTTCGCTTGTCACTCCTCCTCGCTCTCGTTCCCCGGTTCTATGTCAGAATCGCCAGTCACTTTTGATTCCATCCTCATGCCTTCCTCCACCTTGTCTTCCTTAGTCTCATCCTCCTCCCAGTTCTGCACAGAACAGAAAATGCACAAGACAGTGAGACGCTTCACTCTTCATCATACTTCAACCTTCCAATAAACGCAATGTCAGTGAGAATGTGTTGGTTCAAGACCAAAAGTGCACTTTACGACACCTCATTGTATAATCTTTATTGTATTCCTTTCCACCTAAACACAGCACTAGTCCTATGGACCCATAGGGGTGCACATTGTTTTTTTACCAACTGTTTCCAACTTAATCAAAGGCTTGGTGAAGAGTTGAATCGAGTGTTAGTGTAAGGGTTATATTGATGATTCCCCTTGCCACTTTATTGTTGAGCCAATGGGTTTTTGGTTTTATCTTGCCTTGCCTTCACCTACTAAACACGGCATCTTTTTGGCTGGTTTGCGTAGCTTGCTTACGAGGGAGGATGTTTCAGTTAAAATCATCCCAGTGAACACGCGCCAAACCAGCAGTAAGTTTTTGGTTGCAAAGCACTACTGTAAAAGTGATTTTTATACTCCCAAGTGATGATTTAAATGTACAATTTATATCAATTTGTTTGTAAATGTTATTTGAACATCACATAAGATGCAGCGTTTGTGAATATTTATTTATTGTGCATTTTGTTGTAGAGAAGTCCCACTAATACTAGCTAGCAACTTACTGTGTCTGGGGGGGGGGGGGGGGGCTTCGTATATTTTGTACAGTGCGTGAGTGCAGAGTTGGACGTGCAATTTTGTGCTGTACCTATCAGAATAAATCTCCATGACTGGTGCCACAAGTTGGAGTTGGTGTCTATGATTGATTGTACACTAGAGTACCGTTACATTAGTGCTAGGGTAAAAAACATGCACCCATTTGGGATTGGGAAACCCCTTCCCATTTACTTGATAAAGCATTTAACAATCCATCTGTATTCCATCCCACCCACAGCCCCTTTGTGCCATCTTAACCACCTACATCAGAATCCTCATCTGGAAGACCTTCGTCACCTGAAGCATTGTCTTCATCAGAGGACTCTAAAGTGGAGAAGACAAAACTGGTCAGTCATAAAGCCACAGTCTAGACACTTTACAGAACCAATACACAGATGTTTATATTGAACAAAAATATGATCCATTTCAAAGACATTACTGAGTTACAGTTCAAAAGAAACGCAGTCATAAAAAAAAAACATTAGGCTCTAATCTATGGATCTCCTGACTGGACAGGGGTGCAGCCATGGGTGGGCATAAGCCCACCCACTTGACAGCCAAGCCTAACCAATCAGAATGAGATTATCCAACAGAAATGGTTTTATTACAGACAGAAATACACCCCCCCATCTCAGATGATTATGCAGGTAAAGAAGCTGTGGTGAGTCCAGTTGGAGGTACTGACAAATCTAAAATGTTGGTAGCGAAATGAACAATCAATTCTGGCAACAGCTCTTTTGGACATTCTTGCAGTCAGCATGTCAATTGCACACACCCTCAACTTGGTCTGTGGTATTGTGGTGAAAAACACCACACAAGGTGCACCTGTGTAATGTTCATGCTGTTTAATCAGCTTCTTGATTTGTAACACCTGTCAGGTGGAACGATTATCTTGGCAAAGGAGAAATGTTCACTAACAGGATGTAAACAAATTTGTGCACAAAATGAAATAAACTATGGAAAACTGATGGGATTTTTTGTTGCTCATAAAACATGGGACCAACATGTTGCATTTCAATTGATTAGTCAGAACAGAGAAAGAGACTGCCAGAGAGAGACTGAGAACACACTGAAAATGGAAAATAATAGTTACGTGAGGAGAATAAACTGTTGAACAAAGCCCTGTGTTAAGTGGACACATCCCTTCGAATGCTGTTGGGGAAACATCCTTATTTGCATTTGAATTCTTAAAAATAAAATAAAAACACAGCTATGACACGGGGGTCTTGACTGATTGCTTGATGTCATTCGTAGCGAAAGCAAATGCATACAGTAAGTCAGCTATATTGTGTAGAGTAGCATTATTTACACAGTTATCACTAGTCATGGTAAAGAGAAATACAGAGGGAGGACGGTGTGTGTGTGGCGGCGAAGTTCAGGGTTTGTTTGACAGCTAAGCAGAGCATTGTGTTTGAATACAAAACAGATTTATTATTTAGACTCCTACATAACCACAAATGGAGAGGTGCAGCTGCAAACACCAAACCCTCTGGAGACTTAAACAGAAGGGCCATCGTGAGGGTGTAAACCTTTAGGGCGTCTTCAAAGTAATTCTGCATGATCAGATTTAGAATTTGATAAAATCGGAGGTACATGTGACCTCAAAGAAATGAAGTGACAAGTTAAGAATGACAGGAACGTCCATACAGCATCTGCGTTAGGGCTGTCCCGACTAAAAATCTTGGTTGATCGAACGGTGTCTGTTCTTTTGACCAATACATTTTTGAAATGGTATATTTCTCCATATATACACACACACACGTTTTTATAAAATCAACTACATGTGTCGAGCTTGTCCGATGCTTTAAGTGTACGGTTTGGTGAATAAAATGCCAAGAGTGCACCAGAGGTCTAGATGAACAGAAAATGTAAAAAATAAATACATAAAGTAAACTTGACCTGAGTAAATCACCTCGTCCTGCTGGTTTTAGCAGATTCTGCCATGCCTCTGAAGATGCAGCTACCTTTCATGTGGAATGTCAATTTACCTTTACAATCTTTACCAATCTGCATGGCAGTTATGGTTCTTATATGCACATTTATGAAAGTTATTTAATTTATAGTAACCTCCTCAAAATCAGTCATGTGGTTACATCACAACTCTACCCAAAAGAAAATAAATGAAAGTTAATTCTATTGACACGGCCAGCCATGTAAAAAATAGCCTACATAAAGCCAACAAATAAAAGAGGGCAGGTAGAAAATATCCTGATAAAAACACATTTGCTATACATGACATGCCTGCAACATTGTATAAAATAGTCGGGGACCTCAGGAGTTTTCCGAGCCAGTAAGCTTGGGACAAACAGCTGTAGGATATTTGCTTAGGGATAAGCAGCTAAGCTTGACATGGTCAAGAGCTTAACGGCGCGCAGAGTACCAGCATCTCAAATGTTCTACTTGAGCTCCTGTTCCTCTTGTAGAATGTTACCTCAAAAGTATTGTGGAGCGCTTGCACCTACAGTGCATTCTGAAAGTATTCAGACCACTTCACCCTTTGCAGTTACGTTACCTCCTTATTCTAAGATAGACAAACTATTTAATCTACATACAATACCACATAATGACAAAGCAAAAACAGATTGACATTTCTTCAAAAGTATAATTTCTAAAACTGACATATCACATTTAAATAAGTATACAGACCCTTCACTCAGTACTTTGTTAACCTTGTGACTAGGGGGCAGTATTCTCATTTTTGGGGGAAAAAAGTTCCCGTAGTAAAACGGGATATTTTGTCAGGACAAGATGCTATAATATGAATATAATTGACAGCGTAGGACAGAAAACAAAGTTTCCAAAACTGTAAAAATATTGTCTGTGGGTATAACAGAACTGATGTTGCAGGCAAAAGCCTGAGAAATACAATCATGTTTTGAAAGCGCTGCATTCCAATGTGTCCCTATTGAGCAGTGAATGGGCTATCACCCAGATTACTCTTTCTCCGTATTCCCGAAGATGTCTACAGCATTGTGACGTAGTTTTACGCATTTGTAGAAGAATACCCGTAGGCGTCTACATTGCGCAGGTGGTCACCTGATGCTCCCAGAGATTCTCGCGTAAAATACAGGTGGCCATTACTCCAATCGGTCCTACTGGAAAACGAATTGTCCCAATGGATAGATTATCGAATAGATATTTGAAAAACACCTTGAGGATTGATTATAAACAACGTTTGTCTTGTTTGTCGATATTATGGAGCTAATTTGGAATATTTTTAGCCGTTTTCGTGACTGCAATTCAGGCGATTTCTCAGCCAAACATGAACAAACGGAGCTATTTCGCCTACAAAAATAATATTTTTGGAAAAAGGAACATTGGCTAACCGGGAGTCTCGTGAGTGAAAACAGCTGAAGCTCAAAGGTAAACGATTTAATTTGGATTGCTTTTCTGATTTCCATGACCAAGTTACCTGCTGCTAGCTGGACAAAATGCTATGCTAGGCTATCGATAAACTTACACAAATGCTTGTCTAGCTTTGGCTGTAAAGCATATTTTGAAAATCGGAGATGACAGGGTGATTAACAAAAGGCTAAGCTGTGTCAATATATTTCACTTGTGATTATCATGAATAGGAATATTTTCTAGTAATATTTATGTCCGTTGTGTTATGCTAATTAGTGTCAGATGATGACAACGGTCCCGTTCACGGGATGGGGTGTCACTAGAGGTTAAAGCACCTTTGGCAGCGATTACAGCCTTGCGCCATCTTCAGTGTGACACAAGCTTGACACCTGTATTTGGAGAGTTTCTCCCATTCTCTGCAGATCCTCTCAAGCTCTGTAAGGTTGGATGGGGAGCGTTGCAGCGCAGCTATTTTCAGGTCTTTCCAGATATGTTCGATCGGGTTCAAGAACAGTTCCACCGCTGTAACTACTACACTTTATTTTGGGACTTAAGAGCCCCAATGCAGCAATTGTTTGCCTGCCAATGATTATAAGCTTGTGGCTTCCTTGATCACGCAGGTTGCCAGCCTATGTAAGAAAGTTGGAAAACAGTGGGGCAGTTGCTTTTCTACGCTGGTGGCTGGATGGCGTTCGTGCATTATAAAGCTGTGTTTGAGTCAATGACCCAAGTCCAGCTCAGCTAATCGCTACCATTGTGACTCCATAACGCTTTAGCACATGTACATAAGACAACGTAAGGAACCTAATTTATGCCCCTCTAACAACCCCCTGAATGCCTCTCCTGAGCCTACAGCTATTGCACGCAGCAATCACACTCCTATGAACCATATTTATGCTGTCAGCACTGAGGCGGTGTGCCCTAGTAGGAAGTCCACTGTGCTGCTCACCCAACACTAACATAAATAACATGAGAAAATATTCTGCTTAGCTTCCCAGTAAAGCAATGAACACAAGCGAGCATCCCAGGAGTGCTCAAAATACCCCACGTTAACACAAGGTTCATGAAATTATTGATGTGCTAGTAGCAGATCATTTTCTGACTACCTCCGAAACACAATTAGACAAAACCTTTGATGATAGTGGTAGCAATACAAGGTTATAACATTTACAGAAGACAGAAACAAGTGGAGGTGTTGCAGTTAATATTCAGAACCACATTCCTAGAAGGCTTAGAGGATTTCATGTTAAGTACTGTTGAAGTAACACAGCTACAGGTTAATCTGCCGCACATAAAGCCCCTTCTTGTCAGACGCTACTATAGACCACCAAGTGCAAACAGTCAGTATCCGAATAACGTGAAATTCTTGATAAATGAATGTGATCGACATTTTCTGGGTGACTTAAATACGGACTTTCATCAAGCTTCCCACTCAAAGCTTCAAACTAACTAGTGGCTGCAACCTACTAGGGTTGTTAGAAACAGAACAGGAATGAAAACGTGTGTTATATCATATCTTTACTAATGCTGCAGAAATGTTCTGGAAAGCAGTATCCACATCCATCGGATGTAGTGATGACTATAGTATCATATCTAGGAAAACCAAAGATCCAAAGGCTGGACCTAACAGTGTATAAGATGTCACACAATAAGATGTAGTCATTGCTACGTTGTTAAAAATAATATTTCTTGGTCCATGGGAAGGGGACCAAACAGACGCTGCACATTTCTGAAATGGCTTAACCCAGTTAATAAGCATGGGCCCATTAAGAAAATGACTGTCAATACCCTGTGGACTGATGAGGAATTAAACAAATAAAATGGTATGGTTGAGAGGGATGAGGCAAAAGGGAATGGCAAATTAGTCTGGATGCATAACCAATTGGCAAATGTATTGCAAATTGAAAAATCATGTGACTAGACTGAATAAAAACGACACTGAAACATAGTAAAGCGCTTTAGAGCACCTACAATGACATTTAGGGAATGAAGGCAAACTCCGCTCCATCATTCATCGAATGATGGCTCATTCATCGCAAAACCGACTGATCTTGCCAAAGAAACATGCATTCAAGTATTTGGCAATATTAGCAAAATGACACGTGACATGCCAGCAACAAACACTGACACAACACATCTAAGTATAAGTATATCTGACCAAATTATTAAAGACAAGCAATATAATTTTAATTTCCATAAAGTGATTGTTGATAGACAATGACAAGCCATCGGGATCTGACAACTAGGATGGAAAATTACTGAGGATAATAGCGAACGATATTGCCACTCCTATTTGCCATATCTTCAATTTAAGCCTACCAGAAAATGTGTGCACTCAGGCCTGGGGGGGAAGAAAGTAATTCCACTACCTAAGAATGCTTATAGGGAAGGACATTCAACAAGCATGGCACTTAGCCAATAATCAGTTATTTGTGTAAGAGAAATGTATGATAAAAAAAAAAACATGGCTTTACATTCCCTGCTATATTGTGGATAAAAAGTGATCTGTCTTACACTGTTCTTTAATGGAAGCCTCTCCAACCCAGTCCAGGTAGAATCAGGAATTCCCCAGGGCAGCTTTCTTTGCCCCTTTTTTCAATCTCTACTAACATACCACTGGCTTTGAGTAAAGTCAGTGTATATGTATGCGGATGACTCAACACGTCAGCTACTACAGTGACTGAAACACTTAGAGCTGCAAGTAGTTTCAGAATGGGTGGCAAGGAATAAATTAGACCTAAATAATTCATAAACTAAGAGCATTGTATTTGGGACAAATCCTTCACTGAACCTAGTAATAAATACATGTGGAAATTAAGCAAACAGGTGACTAAACTGCTTGGAGTACCCAGTATTGTTAACTTGCCATGGTCAAAACATTGATACCACAGCAGCTAAGAGGGCGAGAAGCATGTCCATAATAAAGCCCTACCACCTTAACAGCACTATCAACAAGGTAGGGCCAAGCGGCTCTAGTTGTGTCGCACCTGGGCTACTGTTCAGTCGTGGTCAGGTGCCACAAAAAAGGGAATTTAGACAATTGCAAATGGCTCAGAACAGCACATCTAGCCCTTGGATGTACACAGAGATTTAACAATAATATGCATGCGAATCTCTGTCTCAAAGTGGAGGAGAGACTTAATCACGACTTGTATTTGTGTCTGTTTGAACGAATAGCACAGAGCTCAGGCATCCATGCACACCCCACCAGAGGTCTCTTCACAGTCCAGAACAGACTGAGGTGCACAGTAGTACTTGGCAGTCTATTCCACATCAGGTAACTATTGCAAGCAGTAGAATCAGTAGAAACATGAAATCATTTGTGCCTACGCACTACACACGTATTTTGTCATGTATATAAGTCGTAGTGGAGTAGGGGCACACACTGTGCGTTGTTAATGTATTGAAGAGTAGGCACTGCCTTGGCAGCAGCTAATGGGGATCCATAAACACAATACAGCAGAGAATTCATTTCAAGCTCTTTGACACATTTTGCCATGGGGCGGAGAAAAATGTTTGAAATGTTTTATAATATCCGAGTGAGACCGACTAACAAAATCAACGGGGGACCCCAGCCGGTAATTTGATCAGGATAACAAGTTTAGATGCCAAGTTAGTTTACCAGATCTCAAAAATAATCTTAGCTGACATGGGATAATTGACTGGCAATCAGTGAGACATGAGGAAAAACTGCTGATGCACAACCTAAAATTTCAAAATGGCATCTCAAAGTAGCCACCCTTTGCCTTGAAAGCTTTGCACACTCGGCATTCTCTCAACCAGCTTCACCTACCCCTTTCCTTCTTAGTCAAATAGCCATAACACAGCCTGAAGGTGTTTTGGGTCATTGTCCTGTGAAAATAAAAAAAGATGGTGGAACTATGTGCAAACCAGACCCGATGGCGTATCGCAGCCTTGAATTTTACTTTTTTTAAATATATATATATATACACGTTTTTTTAAATCCCTGACAGTATCCCCAGAAAGCACCCCTAAACAAACACCTCCATGCTTCAGTGGAAACCACAGATGCAGAGATCAACCGCTCACCTACTCTGCATCTCACAAAGACACGGCAGTTGGAAACAAATATCTCAAATGGACTCAAACAAAAACGAGTTTTCCACCGGTCTAATGTCCATTGCTTGTGCTTCTTGGCCCAAGCAAGTCTGTTATTGGTGTCCTTTAGTAGTGGCTTATTTGAAGTAACTCGACTATGAAGGCCTGATTCATGCAGTCTCATGAAACAGTTTCATCATAGCGCTTGATGGTTTTTGCGACTGCACTTGGAACTGTCAAAAGTTCTTGACATTTTACAGATTGACCTTAACGGTTTAAAGTAAGACTAATTTGCTCATTTGAGCTTTTCTTGCCATAATATGGACTGTCTTTTACCAAATAGTGCCATCTTCTGTATACCACCCCTACCTTGTCACAACACAACTAATTGGCTGAAACGCAGTAGGGAGGAAAGAAATTTCACAAATATACTTTCAACCTCTGGGGTGTGGGACGCTATTTTTCAGAATACAAGCCTGAAACAATATCTAAAGACTGTTGGCATCTAGTGGAAGCAAGAGGAAGTGCAATTAGAGTCCTAAGTCATGGGATACTGTATAGGCAGTCAGTGGAAAACTACAAACATGAAAAAAAACAAAAAAACAATCCCACTTCCTGGATGGATTTCTCTCAGATTCTCACCTGCCATATCAGTTCTGTTACGCAGACATTATTTTAACAGTTTTGGAAACATGTTGGTCACGTTATTCATGGAAACATGCATTTAGATCTAGAGTTTGTTTTGAATTATGTACAGTAAGCAAATTTGTCAGCAGATTGTGTTAACTGTAGCATATAGCCAGCTCCCCTGTGCTTTGTTTCAACTAATGCATATTTTGCCTAGTGGCGCGTGCCAATGAGTTTGCCACGAGACAAATGTAACCAGTCACACAATCCTAAAAAAGGTACAGTTTGTCTTAAAGTAACGTTATACTATTAGGGTTGTAACGATTCACTGATAAGCATTTGTCCCAGGTTCAAATGTTAAAGATGATTGCACCGGTTAGCGGGAGCGAAAACTCATACAAAAAGGTTCATATACAATTTTACTGAACTTTTAATATAAAAAAAAAAAACCTTACCTGTTGTGACAATTGATGAGCCCTCTCCTTCAGTTCAGTAGCCTTACAAACTGTCAAGCATGTAACTGCGTATTACTGTTCCCCCAGTGCGGGAGACAGCTGCTCAGGGGTAGCCAAGTCCTGCTCAAATAGGCTATTCATACTGCCACATGGCACAGTGGGCATTCATTCAGATTTTATTTAGATTATTCCCCTAATAAATAGTTGGTAGTTTTGCTTTAAACAGTCAGTGTCATTTAACATGGACATGGTAATTTCATAAAGAACAGCTATCATTTTGACGAGCGGCACATGGTCTAAACCATGTGCTTTTGAAAAAGGCTGACAAAAGTTAGAGGGTAGTGCGTACGGCCCAGTACATCACTGGTGCCAAGCTTCCTGCCTTCAAGGACCTCTATACCAGGGCATTCAAAATTGTCAAAGACTCAAGCCACCCTTGTCAGACTGTTCTAAGACCACGTGGCAAGCGGTACCGGAGGGCCAAGTCCAGATCCAAAAGCCTTAAAACCTTTTACCCCAACGCCATAAGACTCCTGAATATCTAATCAAAATGCAGATAATTTCTATAGACAAATATTGCACAGTACTCACTCAAAACACTTAATCAACTGAGAAGTGGGTGATGATTTCAGACAAAAAGCATAAATTGTCCCTACCCCATAAGGAGACTAGGCATCTACCACATTAGAGGGGGCAATGTAGCAGTTTGTCTACCCCACTTGTGCTGAATTTGTAAACCATCACCCACCAATTAACATTTTTTGCAGATTAAGTTTGAGCTAGTAATATATTAATACAAGGCCTTCAGAAAGTATTGACACTATCACTTGTTAAACTAAATTTAAAAATAGATTACATTTAGATTGTCACTGGCTCTCACACAATATACCATAATGTAAAAGGGGAATTATGTTAACAGATTACAAATGAAATACAAAGTCAATCAACCCCTTCGTTATGGCAAGCCTAAATAAATTCATGAGTAAGTGTTATCGTAAAAAAAAAAAATCACAAGTTGCATGGACTCGGTGTACAATAGTATTTAACATGATTTGAATGACTACCTCATCTCTGTACCTCAAAATGATCTGTAAGATCCCTCAGTGAAGCAGGGAATTTTACACAATTTCACTACAACCACAAAATCCAGGGAGGTTTTCCAATGCCTTGCAAAGGGCATCTATTGGTAGACGGGCAAAAAAAAAAAATCGGACACTGAATAACCCTTTGAGCATGGTTAAGTTACTAATTCCACTTGGATGGTGGGTCAATAAACCAAGTCACTAAAGATACAGGCATCTTTCCTAACTCAGTTGACAGAGAGGAAGGAAAGCACTAAGGGATTTTACCATGAGGCCAAATTGGACTTTAAAACAGTAATGGCTGTGATAGGAGAACTGAAGATGGATCAACATGTCTACTACCTTCTTGCCCTCTGTGCTGTTGTCTGTGCCCAATAATGTTTGTACCATGTTTTGTGCTGCTACCATGCTGTGTTGTCATGTGTTGCTGCATTGCTATGGTGTCGTCTTAGATCTCTTTATGTAGTGTTGTCTCATCGTGGTGCGTTACATCCAATATTTACATTTTAATCCCAGCCACCGTAGGAGGCCCTTTTGCTGTCATTGTAATTAACACTGTTCTTAACTTCTTGATGCACAGGACGCATGTTTTGGAATATTTGGATTCTGTTTAGGCTTCCTTCTCACTCTGTCAATTTAAGTTGGCAATATAATTTATTTTTAAATTTAACTTGGCAAGTTGGTTAAGTCGGTAATGCACGTTGAGTTGTGGCTCTAGAAGGTTCAGGCCAACAGCCAGCCTCATCCATTTGCAATTACTTGAATTCATTTTGAAAATTGCAAAAATGACAACACTTTCAAAAGTCCCAGAGTCACAAGACTAGGTGCATTGAAATCACCTCGGCCCATAGAGAGACCCTAAAGTTTGTCTGATAGCTCATTAAGGGACCACATAGCAACACCTGGAAAAAATGCATTTTCAGCATTAATTAAGGTCGCTGCTCCAAATGAGCGATCGAGCCAAAACTCAGGATACAGGGCCACCTCATCTAGGCCTGCACATGTCAGAACTGGACGCGCAGCTAGAATGTAACGCGTTTTACGTTATTATGGTTTAAACAGAAGGCGCTGTGAATTTTGGGCCCGCTCTAAAATGTGATACTTGGCTTCTAAAAGACGTGGACCAAGTAGGTTTGATGTCAGTATGTAACAGTTTGGTGTCAGAATGATGTCTTATTGAATGATGGACGCTGGCTCTATAATATATTGACATTGCCCATTGTCAATATAAAATGTACAGTGTGCATTTCCAATGTATTTAAAAAAATGGGGGATTTGCCGTCGCCAAATGGACAGGCTGAAATCAACATCAAAGAGCGATGGAGAGGACCCACTATAACTGCTCGGCCATCCCGAGTTCAACGAGCTAGTCAATTGGTCATTTCTACAGTATATTAGAGCATGTCCAATTTGTGTTGGTAAATACCCATTGGAAGACATTGCACATTTCCAATGTATTTAATGAGGTATTTTCCATCACCAAATGGACAGGCTGGAATCAGTGTCCAGTACACATATGCTATATTGTCAGTTGTGAACATGCTCTTCTGCAAGTTGACTGTGTCCATTGCATATCCATAAGGACAACCAACTATAAATTAGACATGCTGATTCAGAGAAATTCTTACTTCTTATGATCAAACATGAAATAGACCTAGGTAGATTGAGGGCTTAACATAGTGATATATGATTTGGTCAGTATATGCGCCAGTTGGAAATGTTCACTGACTTTTTGGTTTGGAAGCAGTCTTCCTATGATCATATATGGCAAATGGACAAAGTCAATAAAATAAGACAAATGTCCATACGGTTACAACATATGTATAGAAAATTTCACCCGTGGGCCTTGACTGAGACCATTTTCCATACTATAATCTACAGAAGCGCGCTCACCAAAATATTATAGTGACTTTGCTCAAATTGGAAGCGTTGTTTCTCCTCTGAATTTTCTAGTTCTTACTTCTGCCACGAGAAGGCCATCTGTTTAGTGTTTGCCAGTTAGCTAGTAGTTCTGCGAACAGCTGAGAACTACTAGCTAACTGGCAAATAGTAAACTTCGGGAGAACCGACTCCAAGAAATTGGCAGATGGCCTTCTCGTGGCAGAAGTAAGAACTAGAAAATTCAGAGGAGAAACAACGCTTCCAATTTGAGCAAAGTCACTATAAAACATCTTTAAAGTTACCTGTAAACTTTGCCAAAATATTTCAAACTACTTTTGTAATACAACTAATTATTTTTAAACGTTAATAATCGATCAAATTAAAGACTGGTCTATCTGTTTTCAATAGAGGACGAGAGGAAACTAATGCTACTTTTCAAGTCTTGGCCAACTCAACAGCGTTACCCTTTTCCAGGATGGCCGTACTTTATTGCACAAAGGAATAACCTCAACCAAATTCCAAAGACTGGTGACATCCAGTGGAAGCGGTAGGAACTGCAAACAAGTGCCTAAGAAATATCGTTTCCCCGTGAGAACCCATTGAACAGACAGCAACCTCAAAAATAAATTATTCTGAATGGTTAGTCCTCAGGTTTTGCCCGCTACAAGTTCTGTTATACTCAGACATGATTCAAACAGTTTTAGAAACTTCAGAATGTTTTCTATCCAAATCTACTAATAATATGCATGTCTTCTATTCTTGGCATGAGTAGCAGGAAGTTGAAATTGGGCACGCTATTTATCCAAAAGTGAAAATGCTGCCCCCTGTCCCAAAGAGTTTAGAAAGGAAAAGATGCTGTCTCAAATAGAAGCCTGTCTCTAACCACCTGTTTCCAGTGTTTTAAGCAAATAAACGCTGGGGCTATTAATGGAAGGTTTACGGTAATGGATTGACGCCGATGGTAGAGATATTGTATTTGATATACGCAAAGGATCTCATCTGAATAAGATGGCTCTTTTACAGTACAATGATGCATTGTTATTCCTAGCTCATTATCTACTCAAATTGCTGGTTAGGATTTGCATTCCAGGACATTTGTATATCCTTAGTCAGACTTGCTAATACACAGCAGGGCACACAACTACGATTACTCCTGATACCGGGTGACCGACGCCACAGTGGTGGCGTTCAATTCAAAGCCCCACACATTTTTAATATAAGTTAGGGTATATTAGTTGTGAGACAAATCTAATTAGACTAGAGCTCCTACAGATAAATGGTGCATTCATTTCTTAATTTGCACTAAGATTAAATTGCTCTCCTGCGCTTTCAAATCAGTGTCAATGAAGTGAAGGATAAAGGGAACACCACTTAAGGGAGCTGAAATGCACATAGTGAATGTGTGAAGAGAAAATGGAAAAGTGGGCAGTGTGGCCATTACCCTCTTCATAGACAAGCTTGGCCGTGTGGTCCACGTCTTTGACTTCGTTGCTGCTTGTCGCCACCTGGTGGAGGGAAGAAATTATTTAAAGGCAGCGGTTAACACAAGTGGGGAACACCTAGCAGCAACAGCGGCTCAACCACAAACTGGTAGGCCATACGAGCTCACCAGAACGGGACCAACGAGTACTGATGCGAATAAAAATCTGTCCTTGGTTGCAACAACCACTACTTAGTAACAAACTGCCTCGAAGCAACATATGTACAAAAACGGTTCTTCGAGGGCTCCATTAAAAGGGTTTCATGGCTGAGCAGCCACACAAGCCAGGAACACTACAAAATACAATGATATTCTAGACAATTCTGTGCTTCCAACTTGGTAGCAACAGTTTGGGGAAGGCCCTTTTTGGTTTCAGCATGACAACGCCCTCATGCACAAAGCTACGTCAACGAGATCGGTGTACCATTTGCCATGACCTCAACCCCATTCGAACAGCTTTTGTAGAAATTGGAACGCCAACTGCGAACCAAGCCTAATCTCCCCACATCAGTGCACCACCTCACTAATGCTTGTGGCTTAATGGAAGCAAGTCCCCACAACAATGTCCAAACGGTGCATTCAGACCCCTTGACTTTCTACACATTGTTACATTACTGCCATGTTATAAAATTGATAAAAACATTTTTCCCCCCACCTCAATTCACACACACAATACGCCATAACAAAGCTAAAAACAGGTTCAGAAATGTTAACTGTAGTAACTGAAATATTTCCGTAAGTACTACTTTGTTGAAGCGCCATTGGCAGTGACTACAGCTTTGCATCTTGGGTATGACACCACAAACTCGGCACACCTGTATTTGGGAGAGTTTCTCTCATTCTTCTCTGCAGACCCTCTCAAGTTCTGTCAGTTTGGATGGGGAGCATTGCTGCGCAACTATTTTCAGGTCTACCCAGATGTTCGATCAGGCCCAAGTCCAGGACACAGACTTCTCAGAAGTGTGTGCTTAGGGTTGTTGTCCTGTTGAAAGATGAATCACCACGCTTCACCATCGGGATGGTGCCAGGCTTCCTTCAGACGTGGCGCTTGACATCCAGGAGAGTTCAATCTGGGATTCAGACTAGAGAATTGTGTTTCTCACGGTCAGAATACTTTAGGTGCCTTCCGGCAAACTCAGAGCAGGCTGTCATGTGCTTTTTACTGAGGAGTGGCTTCAGTCTGGCCACTACCATAAAGGACTGAATGTAGGAGTGCTACAAAGATGGTCGTCTTTCTGGAACGTTCTCCAATCTCCAGAGGAACTCTGGAGCTTAGTCAGAGTGACCATCTGGTTCTTGGTCACCTCCCTGATCTTGTCCGTTAACCCGATCGCGCAGTTTGGCCGGGCCACCAGTTCTAGCTAGAGTTTTGGTGGCTTCAAACTTCCATTTAAAAATTATGAGACCACTGATCTTGGGGACCTTGCAAGCTGCATACATTTTTTGGTACCCTTCCACAATCCTGTCTCGGAGCTTTACGGGCATTTCCTTACACCTCAGCATGTTTTTTTTCTCTTTGACAAGCACTGTCAACTGAAGCAGGTGTTAATTGGAACTACCCATTCCGGATCTGGGAGAATTGTCAACTACACTAATTAGCATAAGTCAAAATATTACTAGAAAATATTCATATTCATGAAATCACAAGTGAAATATAGTGAAAGAAAGCTTAGCATTTTGTTAATCACCCTGTCATCTCAGATTTTGAAATTATGCTTTACAGCCAAAGCAAGACAAGCGTTTGTGTAAGTTTATCGATAGCCTAGCATAGCATTATGTCCAGCTAGCAGCAGGAAGCTTGGTCACGAAAATCAGAAAAGCAATCAAATGAACCGTTTACCTTTTGATGTTTTCACTCACGAGACTCCCAGTTAGACAGCAAATGTAAGAGATATTTGAAAAACACTTAGGATTGATTATAAAAAAATGTTTGCCATGTTTGTCGACATTATGGATATAATTTGGAATTTGTCTGCGTTGTCGTGACCGCTATTTCCGGTGGATTCCTGGGCATAACGCACCAAACTAACGGAGGTTATTGGATATAAAAAATATCTTTATGGAACATTTGCTGTCTAACTGGGAGTCTCGTGAGTGAAAACATCAAAAGGTAAACGGTTCATTTGATTGCTTTTCTGATTTGTGACCAAGCTTCCTGATGCTAAGTGTACATCATCTTATGCTATCGATGAACGTAGACGCCTGTATTGCTTCCGCTGTAAAGCATAATTTCTAAATCTGAGACAGGGTGATTAATGCGAGTGCAGTGAAATGCTTGCACTTCTAGTTCAGACCATGAAGTAATATCTAACAAGTAATCTAACAAATTCACAACCACTACCTAATACACAGAAATGTAAGGGATGAATAAGAATATGTGCATATAAATATGGATGAGCGATGGCCGTGTGGCATAGGCAAGTAGATGGTACAGAGCAGTATATACACATGAGAAATGTAGGATATGTAAACATTAAAGTGGCGTTATTGAAAGTGATACCTTTATTTAAGTGGCCAGAGATCAGAGTCTGTTAGTGATGGCGTTTAACAGTCTCATGGCCTAAAAGCTTTTTCCAGTCTCTCGATCCCAGCTGTGATGCACCTGTACTGACCACCCCTTCTGGATGAACAGACAGTGGCTCGGGTGGTTGTTGTCCTTGATTCTTTTGACCTTCCTGTGACATCTTGTGCTGAAGGTGTCCTGGAAGGCAGGTAGTTTGCCCCCGGTGATACATTTTGCAGACCACACCACCCTCTGGAGAGCCTTGCGGTTGAGGGCGGTGCAGTTGCCGTACCAGGCGGTGATACAGCCCGACAGGATGCTCTTGATTGTGCATCTGTATAAGTTGGCAAGTGTTTCTGGTGACGTCGATGTGGATAGGGGGGTGTGCTCCCTCTGCTGTTTCCTGAAATCCACGATCATCTCATTTGTTGATGTTGAGTGAGGTTATTTTCCTGACACCACACTGAGGGCCCTCACCTCCTCCCTGTAGACCGTCTTGTCATTGTTGGTAATCAAGCCTACCACTGTGGTGTCTATAAACTTGATGATTTGAGTTGGAAGCGTGCATGGCCACGCAGTCATGGGTGAAGAGTGAGTACAGCAGAGGGCTGAGAACGCACCCTTGTGGGGCCCCAGTGTTGAGGATCAGCGGGGTGGAGATGTTGTTTCCTAACTTCACCACCTGTGAGGGTGCCCGTCAGAAAGTCCAGGACCCAGTTGCACAGGGCGGGTTCGAGACCCAGGGTCTCAAGCTTAATGAAGATTTGACGGTACTATGGTGTTAAAAGCTGAGCTGTAGTCAATGAATAGCACTCTTACATAGGTATTCCTCATGTCCAGATGGGATAGGGCAGAGTGCAGTGTGATGGTGATTGTATCATCTGTTGACTTATTGGGGCGATAAGTAAATTGGAGTGGGTCTAGGGTATCAGGTAGGGTGGAGGTGATCTGCTCCTTGACAAGTCTCTCAAAGCACTTCATGATGACAGGTGTGCAATGGGGTTAGTCAGTTCAGTTACCTTAGCTTTCTTGGGAAAAGGAACAATGGTGGCCACCTTAAAGCATGGAGGGACAACAGAATGGGATAGGAATTGATTGAATATGTCCATAAACACACCAGCTAGCTGGTCTGCACATGCTCTGAGGAACACGGCTGGGGATGCCATCTGCGCTGGCAGCCTTGCGAGGGTTAACAAGTTTAAATGTTTTATTCACGTCGGCCACGTAGGAGCCCACAGGCTTTGGTAGCGGACTGTGTCAGTGGCACTATTGTCCTCAATGCGAGCAAAGTGGTTTAATATGTCTGGGAGCAATACGATGTCGGCGACGGGGCTGGTTTTCTTTTTGTAATCCGCGATTGATTGTAGACCCTGCCTAATACGTCTCGTGTTTGAGCAGTTGAATTGCTACTCCACTTCGTCTACACTGACGCTTTGCTTGTCCGATTGCCTTGCGGAGAGGACAGCTACACTGTATTTCGGTCATGTTTCCAGTCATCTTGCCATGATTAAAAGCAGTGGTTCGCACTTTCACATGTGGCCATCATTCCACAGTTTCTGGTAAGGGAAGATTAATGGTCACAGAAGGAACAACATCTCCGATGCACTTGCTAATAAACCCGCTCACCGAGTCAGCGTATGCGTCAATGTTGTCTCAGGCTATCCGGAACACATTCCAGCCCACGTGACCGTGGCTGTACCAGCTCTAACATATCCCGAGTGAGCCATGTTTCCGTGAAACAATGTTACTATCTCTGATGTCTCTCTAGAAGGCAACTCTTGCCCTAATTTCATCCACCTTGTTATCTAGAGTTTGGCCCTTGGCGAGTAATATGCTCTGGATTAGGGGGTCTGAGTCTGACAAGTAGGCTGCTAAGTCTGCCTCTCCTGCAGTAGGCAGGTGGAGGTCCGAATAAAGTATTTCCTTCGGGAAAGACATGTTGGTAAGTTGTCATCGCTTTTATATCCAGTATCGCATCCCGGCTGTATGTAATAAAACTTGAAATTTCCTGAAAACCAGGGTTTGGTAGGGACAAAGGGCACATCAAACAGGGAAAGGCTCTCTTTTCACTGTTGCTGCACTATCAATGACCTGGCCATCAAAGGGTCAGTCACTTTTGATACAGGGTAGTAGTGGCTTCACTGTCTAATCATCTATCTCAAACAGTTTCACCAAACCCCTCCTCGAGTACCCCCAACCATTTCCACTTATTTGGGTTATTCCAGCATTAACGCACCTGAATGAACTGGTCAATCACAGCCCTTGAATAAGTGGGCCTAGTTTCGGGACCCATCTGTGTGTAGAGTAATGGGAATGGCACTGGCATTCAAATAATACATTTGTGAAAGATTAACTATTTTGCTACAACTGCTGAGACGTACCTGTGTCATGAGCAGATAGAGCTTGCCGTGCAGCTTGGTCAGCTTGTGGAACATCTTGACTCTACTCTCAATCATGTGGTACAGTACTCCCAGCTGAAACATCAGGTCTGGCAACTGGTACAGAGGATGTGAACACACATAAATGAGTATGCATGATGGCATTATTCCTTGGATTTGTTTAAATGAAGATTAAATGTTGGCCTGGTCATTCTGTCAATAACACTGAGTTCAACTAATTTCTCAAGAGCAAGGAATTCAAAGCTTAAAACTCAAGACTCAACTACCATATGCTTTGAGGGCTACTGGGATCTACCGGGGAACAGTGGGTTAACTGCCTTGCTCAAGGGCAGAAAGACAGATTGTACATTGTCGGCTCAAGTATTTGATCCAGCAACCTTTGTTACTGGCCCAACGCTGTAACCACTAGGCTACCTGCAGAGTGTAAGTGTATTGCTGCTATTCATTCTGCTGGTCAAGCCATGTTGTAGACCTGAAGCTTTAAGGCACTACACAAAGACACTCATAGATAAACTCACAGAGGCTAAGTAGGAGGTGTGCTGCATGAGAACCGCCTTGAGCCATCGCACCATCAGCACTGCCCTGTAGTACAAAGGGGAAGGGGAGTTAAGGGTGCAGATAGGTTCACTTTAGGCAACAAGATCTGGGGATTTAGAAATGACACCAATTGATTTGACTAAAACGGCTCAAAAGGTAATATTGATGTAAAGCTAAAGATAGTGAACAAAATGGGTATTACAGATTAATTCCTGACAACAACAAAAACATTTCTCAGCAAAAAATTGATACTCTTAATTTTAGCATCAATGTAGAGAAATATTAAAATTCATCATGCGAATGCTGATACTGAAATCTGACCATATCTGATAACAGATTCGACGGTGTTCACTTACGTGTATGGATGCCCTTGCATTCTCTTGGTGATCTCCTCCACCAATGGCAAGACGGCAGGGAGGGGTACCCGCGCAACTGTTTTCTTTATCAACATGTCCTTCCGGGTCTGAAACACTTTCTGTGGGGCGGAGGAGAGACCAATGACAGAAGAGACAAAGACTAATAGTTAGAAGTGTTAAGAATGTCAATTCTAAATTGATGTCACCTACAATAAAAGAGGCAGAGATGTCTTGGATCTTACTGTCCAGTAAACTATTAGGGTTTAAGGAATTGTTTTACAGTCAAACAAAGGATCATGTTACTTGATAAGGAATTTTAAAACATATACACATTTGAAAAAAAATGTGTGTTTGGCCTTACTGCGAAAAGCATTGAACAGACAGCACCCCCTCAATTTTTTGCCAATATCTGAGGGATAAGTCAGGACACCTTGGACATGTATTTAACCACTTATTTTGGTCACTAAACAGTGTCCATATACTGTATACTCCCATTAATGTTTGACTGGTACTGGGGGGCCTTCATAGCAGTCTTGTGGGAGTCCAAGAGGGTGTCTAATACCCAACTCCTCCGACCTCAGCTTAGTCTTCATGCTGCGTTAATTTGGGTGTCAGGGTGCTAGGGTCAGTCTGTATCTGGAGTATTTCTCCTGTCTTATCAGGTGTGAATTTAAGTATGCCCTGTAAATATTTTTATCTTGAGGAATTTTTCCTAGCCACCGTGCTTCTACGCCTGCATTGCTTGCGGTTTGTGGTTTTAGGCTGGGTTTCTGTACAGCACTGTGTGACATCAACTGATGTAAGAAAAGCTTTATAAATACATTTGATTGATTGAGCAGAACCACCAACATGTAGAGTAAAGGCCAAAAGCTTAAAACACTCATTCAAGGGTTCTTTCATTTTACTATGTTCTACATTGTAGAATAATCGTGAAGACATCAAAACTATGAAAACGCATACGGAATCATGTAGCTACCAAAAAAAGTTAAATAAAAATAAATGTTATATTTGAGATTCTTCATAGTAGACACCCTTTGCCTTGACAGCTTTGCACGGTTGGCATTCTCTCAACCAGCAACATGAGTGAGTCACCTGGATTGCATTTTAATTTACAGGTGTGCCTTCTTAAAAAGTTAATTTGTGGAATTTGACTTCTTAATGCGTTTGAGCCAATCAGTTGTGTTGTGACAAGGTAGGGGTGGTATACAGAAGATAGGGCAATTTGGTAAACGACCAAGTCCATATTATGTCAATAAAAGCTCATAAGCAAAGAGAAAACAGTCCATCATTACTTTAAGACATGAAGGTCAGCCAATTCGGGAAACAGTATGAATTTTGGTTTAGGTGCAGACACAAATACCATCAAGCGCTATGATGAAACTGGCTCTCATAAGGACTGCAACAGGAAAGACCCAGATACCTCTGCTGCAGACAAGTTCATTAGATATCAGCCTCAGAAATTGCAGCTCAAATAAATGCTTCAGTTAGTGAAATTGAAACTTTTGAAACTAAGTGGGTTAACTGCCTTGTTCATCTAGTTTGCACTTAGTGGGACTATCATTTTTTTTTTTAAACAGGACAATCACCCAACGTTAACACAACTGAGATGGTTTGGGATGTGATGGACCCCAGAGTGAAGGAAAAGCAGCTAACAAGTACTCAGCATGTGAGAACTGCTTCAAGACCATTGGAAAACATTCCAGGTGAAGCTGGTTGAGAGAAAACCAAGTGTGTGCTTCCGTTCGGAAGCTATAAACTCAGATCACTAGCTGACAGATGTATGGGAATTTAGTATTATGCTAATTAGACTTCCAATGACCCCAATCATACGTCCAAAGTTGTGTCAAAATGGCTTAAGGACAACAAAGTCAAGGTATTCAAGCGGCCATCAACAAGCCCTGACCTCAACCTACAGAAAAGTTGTGGGATGAAGTAAAAAAGCGTGTGAGCAAGAAGGCCTTACAAACCTGACTCAGTTACACCAGCTGTCAGGAGGAATGGGACAAAATTCACCCAACTTATTGTGGGAAGCTTGTGGAAGGCTACCCAAAACCCCGTTTGACCCAATGCTACCAAATACTAATTGAGTCTATGTAAACTTCTGACTCACTGGGAATGCGATGAAAGACATAAGCTGAAATAAATCACTATTATTCTGACATTTCACATCAGTAAAATAAAGTGGTGATCCTAACCGACCTGAGACTAAGATTAAATGTCAGGAACTGTGAAAAACTGAGTTTAAATGTAATTGGCTACGGTGTATGTAAACTTCGACTTCAACTGTATACAAAAAAAGGGAACACTCACATTGAGGATGTTGGCGTCCTTGCTCTCCAGGCCCTGCACCAGCAGCACCGCAAAGTTGTCGGTCTGTAGAGAAGGGGCCCCCTTGACAGCCTTTTCAGATGACATTTCAATCTTGCCCAGTCGCTCCTCTATAGACATCTGAAGAAGAAAAGGATGAGTAGCAGTGATGAGTTAACGTAGTTAAATGAGGGTGGCAACTTGGCAGCTGACAGATGAGGGAAGAGCAATACAGTATTGTTTTTGCTGTGCTACAATGTATTCACTCCCTTGACTGGATAAGGCACAGGACGGCGCTCAACCTTAAGCGAGTGGACAGAAACTTTAGCATGGTGTCGGATTGCATTTACTACTGAGAGTGTAACAATTCTACCATGCATGATGAAAGAAACTGGTCCTCAGTAGTGCAGTTGGTAGAGCATGGTGCTTGCAATGCTCTACCAACTGCACTACTGAGGACCAGTTTTATTAACTGGTCCTCAGAATTAACTGAAGTCTCATTCATTGACATTTTTACCAAGGAGATCATAGTGGCGCAATTAAAACATTTACAGTATTTTTCAATGCAGAAATTAGCATTGAAACGAGTCTTGTTGAATGATGACTTTATTAAGGATCCGCTCCTCAGTAAAGAGCACATGACAGCCTGCTTGGAGTTTGCCAGAAGACACTTAAAGGTGCAGATTCTCTGGTCTGATAAAACCAAGATTGAACTTGTTGGGCTGTGATGCTTGGCATTCTAGAGGAAATCTGGCACCATCCCTATGGTGAAGCATGGTGGCAGCATCATGCTGTGGGGGATGTTTTTCAGCAGAAGGGACTGGGAGATTAGTCGGGATCGAGGGGAAAAGATGAAGAGCAAAGTACCGAGATCCTTGATGAAAACCTGCTCAGGACCTCAGACTGGGGAAAAGGTTCACCTTCCAACAGGACAACGACCTGAAGCACACAGCCAAGACAATGCAGAAGTGGCTGTCTCGAAGTCTCCAGGAAGTGAGCCCGAGCAAACATCTCTGGAGAGACCAGCAAACAGTGCAGCAGCGCTCCCCATCCAACCTGACAGAGCTTGAGGGTCTGCAGAGAAGAATGGGAGAAACTCTCCAAATACAGGTGAGCCAAGCTTGTAGCGTCATACTCTTTGGCTGTAATCACTGCCAAAGGTGCTTCAACAAATTACTGAGTAAAGTGTCCGAATACTTTCCGAATGCACTGTATGTACGGCAGGACTAAATCTGAGAGATGGGTAGGAGCAAGTCCATGTAATGGTTTGTAGTATAACCTTAAATCAGCCCTATCCTGAACAGGAAGCAATCCCCGATCTCTTTCCAGGTGTTCTAACACATTTTTGTGTCTTTGAATCCCTACACCTGGTGTCATGAAGATGTTTTTTTTATATTTTTTTTACGGGGCCTTGTTTTGATAACCTTTAGTCAATGTTCTTCATGTTGTCAGTGAGTATTGTTTAGACAGGATGAACCGCCCCCACCTACCGTCAACCAATCATGTCAATACGGACCTATGCGGAGCCCTCCGCATGTGTACCCTCCTGCCTACGCCACTTCTATTTCTTAGGGCCCAAATACTGTTCATAACTTTTCAGACCTCTTGTTCGAGAGAATTTGCCGTTTTAACTTATGGATGGAATCTGTGGAATGTGCCCCGCAGATGTGTGAGCTCTGGAACAGGCATCCTATGTTAGGCAGTGTGCGACGCTGGGCTACTGATATTCCCTGGGGTTGTTTGGCAGGTAAAATATACTTGTAAGCGCAATGGCTGTCAACAGATGCATTCTTATTTGACAGTTAAGGACAGGACGCATCAGTTGTCACAAGATATTTTCGGAAGGTAGAAATGAATATGGAGAAAAAAATGATTGTGAATAAGCGATTCGTCATTTGAGTATTTTTCTGACCTCTGCATTTCGATTGGTTTGAGTATCTTAACCATTTGAATCGGCAACCGATACGTATCGGTGAATAGTTGCATCCTTAACATATTCCCTTAGACTGTTTTTATCCAAAGGGTCTTAGTAATGCGTGCATACATTTTACGCATGAATGATCCCATCAATTTAACCAACAAATGTTTTAACGAGGAACTGCTGTCAGGTGCAGATTTATCCTCGGTGATTAGTACAAATCACAATTCCTCAGGTGTTTGCATCTTTAGAATTTCTGAAAGTGAGGGTACATTTGGCACATAAACTTGCAAAGAGAAGCGATGGAGCTACTGTCCTGCTTCCGCTTCTCATTCTAGTACCTTCAACAGACGCCTACCCCCAAAACTTTATAGAGCATCTGACAATTACACAAGATTTAAGTTCTGGGTTTTTAGAGATGACTTCAAATATTCATCTTTAGTCAAGGTTTTTATTGCTATCGCCAACAAAGTTGAGGGGCAAGTTGGAGTGAGGTATTTTTGAGCAAGAAACACTCAGTGTTCAACCTTGAAAGGCCAAGTTGGTCTTGGTTGAGGTGTATGCAAGACAATATACCTCTTTGGCATCTGTGCCCTTTCTCTTCTCGGATCCCAGGGCTCCTTTGACCGGCGCTTGGTGACCGGGAAGCCCAGGGACGACAACTTTGCTCTTGGCATTAACTACTGGGGTTTTCACCTGTAACAAGAGAGTATGTCACCGTTTCCATTTTTACCAAACAAACCACTCAACTTCAATGACCCATTTCCCAATCAACATATACATTTTTTGAAAACAACAATGCAAGCTTTCAGGGATCAGGGGTGTGTTTAAACTCATGCTCTGATATTGTCACTCAATTGAGCAACGCAACAGTAACGTGCCATACCACTGGTTCAGTTGCTCAGAACAGTAAATAAAACTAAATTGCTGCCGCTGGGAATTACCTTGGAGACTGTGGTTTCCATGGTGAGGGAGAGGGTGGTGTGGACATCACGGGTCAGGCAAACATGTCTCTCTGCCGTGTTCACCTCCTTAAGGAGGGACAGTCAGTTACGGTAAAAATAATTTAAATATAAAGCACTATACATTTCTATAATTATATCTGCTGTGTTAAGTATTCACTCCTCCGTTGACTGGGTGAGGAACAGGACAGCACTTGCCGTGAGGAAGGAGTGAAACGATACTTCATTCTACTGACCGAGTAAGACAGAATGTCTGTGCGTAATGGCAGGAAGGGACAGGGGGATACCTAATTGTTGAACTGAACACATTCAATTGAAATCTGTCATCTGCATTTAACCCCACCACTCTGAACAGGAAGCATTTTGCAGAATATTCCGTAAGGTCTACCTACTCACATTTCGCCTCTAACCTAAATATTTGTGGCGAAGTGTACAAGCCAAATAAAAAACATTCCTTAAGTGTTAGCTGTATATTGAAAAGCCAATATGACGCTCAAGTCAGGGACATTGCTAGAGTTTTGTCATCAGCCTAGATTTAAAACCATTTATTAGCTAGAACATTTAACTGTGACAGTCATTTTTGAAAGGTTAGGATAATTGCACACTGGAGTAGACAACACATGTATGAATTCAACTCACCACTCTCTCCATGACAGGCTGCAAGTGGTTGCCGTAGGCCAGCAGCAAGCTGTGTGTGTCTGTAGTGAGGGCCGCAGCCAACAGGGGAACGGGAATGGGGCTGTCCTCCACCCCAGTCATCTGCACTGTACACAACGGGGACAGGGGCTTCTTACAGGGCCTACAGAGGAAACAATAATATTCATTAATGAACATGACATAGGTATCAAAGAAGTGTGCCATGTAATGTGTACCAATACTATAATTACAGAAGAGAAATGTATCAGTTGTCAGTACTATATAATATTTTATAAACACTGCACTGAAAATGTTAAATTAAGCTCGATCAATGAAAAACTCCCGCTGTGTGAATAATGTGGGCTCCCAAGTGGCGCAGCGGTCTAAGGCACTGCATCTCAGTGATAGAGGCTTCGCTACAGACACCCTGGTTCGAATCCAGGCTGCATCACAACCGGCCGTGATTGTGAATAGGGTGGCACACAAATGGCCCAGCGTTGTCGGGGTTTGGCGGTCATTGTAAATAAGAATTTGTTCTTAACTTCTTATGGCTGGGGGTGCTGTTTTCACATTCAGATGAAAAGCGTGCCCAGAAGCTAAGATCTATTATTAGCATATTTGGATAGAAAACACAGATTCTTAAACTGTTTGAATGTCTGTGAGTATAACAGAAATCATATGGCAGGCGAAAACCTGAGAAAAATCCAACCAGGAAGTGGGAAATCTGAGGTTTGTAGTTTTTCAAGTGATTGCCTTCCCAATATGAAGTGTAAATGGGGTCATATTGCACTTCCTAAGGCTTCCACTAGATGTCAAGTCTTTAGAAGCTTTCAGGCTTCTACTATGAAGGGGGAGCAAATAAGAGCTGTTTGAATCAGGTCTGGCAGAAAGCCATTAGTTTAGTCACTGAGCACGAGCTCTGTTCCTTTTCATTTCTAAAATGAAAGGAATTGTCCAGTTGAAACTTGAAGATTTATGATAAAAACATTCTAAAGATTGATTCTATACATCGTTTGACATGTTTCTACGAACTGTAATAGAACTCGTTTGACTTTGTCTCGACTTAGTGCTTAGTGACATAAATGGACTTAATCGAAACAAAACAAACATTTATTGTGGAACTGGGATTCCTGGGAGTGCATTCCAATGACCATCACAGGTGAGTGAATATTTAAAATGCTATTTCTGACTTTGGTTGACTCCAGAACATGGCGGATATCTGTTTGGTGGCTGAGCACTGTACTCAGATTATCGCATGGTGTGCTTTTGCCATATAGCTTCTTTGAAATCTGGCACAGCAGTTGTAGTAACCTCTTGAAAATAGGAGGCACTATTTTTATTTTGGGGAAAAATAACGTTCCCAAAGTAAATCGCCTATTTCTCAGGACCAGATGTTAGAAAATGCATATAATTGACAGCTTAGGATAGAAAACACTGAAGTTTCCAAAACTGTAAAAATATTGTCTGTGAGTATAACAGAACTGATATTGCAGGCGAAAGCCTAAGAAAAAAAATCCAATCAATCCGATAAATTTACATGATTGTCTTGCTTTGGCTGTAACACATAATTTCAAAATCTGAGATGACAGGGAGATTAACAAAAGGCTAAGCTGTGTTTGAATATATTTCACTTGTGATTTCATGAATATTTTCTAGTAATATTTTTGTCCGTTGCGTTATGCTAATTAGTGTCAGTTGATGACAATTCTCCCGGATCCGGGAGCGGTAGTTCCAAGACGTTATTAACTGACTTGCCTAGTTATAGGTTCAATTTAAAAAAAAAGTGTATTTAAATAAAGGTTTGGTCGCCACTTGATGGGATTCAAGAGTGATAGATTGTTCCCTTCACCCTACATCACTACTAAAATTGCCAATTGTTCCTCACTGAATAGAGATGACTGGGATGAACATGGACTCGTTCACTCTTCCCGTGCCATAAGACAGCGCCTTGCCCAGTGACAGGGTAATATTATGTGTTTGTAAATCAACTTGAACACGAGGATGAGGGTTTTTAAACTCACCCGTTCAAAAAATGCTCAAAGAGATGAAGCTGGCCGTCTTTACACACCACTGCTAGCCTCAACGCCTAAGAGAAGGAGAAATTGGATTAGGCATGCGTCTCAGCGGTCCAGTCCCAAATCAGCCCCCACAACATTAGCTTGGACAACCTGCACATCCAGTTATTAAGGAATGTCTTGAACCAAGGGAGGCACAAGAGACCAAGCTTGGTCAACCCCCCCCCCCCTCTAACAAATGACCGGGTCAATGGTCCCCTTAGATATCATCTTAGTCATTTGGCAAGGTCACACCGTGCTGACAATGGGAGAGATTCAGACAGCGAGACAAAACGAGAGCCTTCCACAACTAGTGCTCCTAAGCGCGACACTGTTTTTCCACTGGGGAATGTTTGGCTAACTTCAGCTGGCACTTGTTTAGGCAAAACTGGCACCCTACTCCAAATAACCTCCAGTGAAGCACAGCCATCTCACCTCTTCCTTGCTGTTGGAGGTGAAGAGGTCTATGTGGTGAGGCTCGTCAGTCAGGTTGAAGGACACCACTGAGTTCTTGTCCTTGCCGTCCTCCCGGACTTGCCTAAGGGGTGGACAGACATGAATATGTAGCGTATACACAGCACAAGAGTCAGCCCA
Organism: Oncorhynchus kisutch; assembly: GCF_002021735.2. Classification (NCBI taxonomy): domain Eukaryota; kingdom Metazoa; phylum Chordata; class Actinopteri; order Salmoniformes; family Salmonidae; genus Oncorhynchus; species Oncorhynchus kisutch. The sequence continues at coordinate 51,896,854 of NC_034181.2, read as the reverse complement.
AAGACAAGCCAGTTGGCTTTGCTTCGTTCATTTAACTTTGAGTTCTTGATAGCAAGTGAACACTAGATATCAAAACACTTGTTCTTTATTCAATCAGGCTGTCAAGACAAATGACAAGTCTGCTTATTTTTTTTGTAAGGGAGTATTTTGTAAGAAACTGACATGACACTTCATATCACATGCAACACAAAACAACCCCTGTGTATTGTGGGTCTATTGGGAGAAGCGCTGTGGCGTTCATTACTAACCACACGCTGAGGAGTCTGTCGTGGGCTGCGCCGGAGAGGAAGTAGAGGCCGTCACTATCCGGGGGGCGTGTGGTGGCGAAGCGCAGGGTCGTCACCGCTGTGGAGTGACCTGTGAACTTCTGATGTAGGAGGGAGAAAACAGGCAGGAGGTGTAAGTTTGGAGAAAACATCTTGATCCAAAGACAGGGGAATCTGAGGTAATCACTGAACTGGCTCATGTTCATTAGGGCACACAATGAAAAAGGCGAGGAAGAGGTGGTCCTCTTGTTGGCAGTGTCCAGGTACTACACCTGAGCCGCTTCCTTTTTTCATCCATTTGGTGACAACTTAACACGACCCAATTACTTATGCTGGTGGATCTGTTTGAATTTGACTGTTACGAGGGTGTAAATGCATCTGCTACATGGAAATATAAGTGTAAGGACCTTAGGCCTGTCAGCTATCCTGCATAATAGCGTGACGAATTCATGTGAGTGTCTGCCACGTAACTGCTGCATATGCGGTCTGGGCAAGGCCCACTTACTAAAAGCAAAATGTATGCTTGATCATAAAATGTGTTCCGAGGCTTTGTATGGAGGGTGTGAGGTCAAATCAAGCTCATAACCCCACGGCTGAGTGCCTCAAATTTTGTAACAATGCAGAGGGCTCCATATTGACATGATTGGTTGACACTAAGTGTGGACGGGAGGTCCTGTATAAACACGCTTCCTTGACAAGTGGTGGTAGGAACGCCCTGACATCTGCAGAGGCCGTATGACCGTAAATGATGCATGGCCAATGCAGACATCAGATTGACCAAGCAGTGCCTTTTACCCGGTACACCTCCTTGGTCTCGAGGTCCCACATCTTGATGGTATGTCCCGCTGAGAGCAGCAGCTTGCCATCCGGACTCACACACAGACTGGTCACTGGGGCACGATCAGCCTTCCACTTACTGTGGGGAAGAAAAAATTATGGGCCTTCTGTAAAATAGAGGAAGAAATCCAAAATTCCAATTCCACTTTCACTCATGTCCAAACATTTTCTTAAACATTTTTACAGTGCGGGGGGAAAATATCCGATGAATGAAACTTGGGCCAATCTCAGATCGATTGTCTGGGGCCAAGTTGACCTACCCTTTCATGCAAGAATGTCAACACCATTTTGCTTTGCGGGAAAGAGGATCATATGTACATTTAACAGAGTTAATCCAATTACAATCCCCTTGCTTAAGGGGTCTGGGGTCCTCCCCAGGATCTGAGCTCAGTTCTGGTGACTTTTTAGAGGGACATTCATTCTACTCCCAACTGAATGAAAATGTAACACTGACACCATGTAAAATACAATTTCCACCCCCCCAAAAATGACTAATAACAATGACTTTCAACATATTGGACCATGCATATAGCCTATAAAGTCTATATCAGGGGTATTTAACACTTACCCTACGAGGCCCGGAACCTTCTGATTTTGGGTTCTACCTGATTTTTAGATGAACTAACTTCTTAGTAATGACTCGGGACGTCGGTTTTGATACGAAAGCTTATTTTAGTAAGAATACTTGTTTACGTTACATTTAACAACAATTGTTTTGGTACAGAGCAATGCAGGTAAGATGCTGTCGGAAAGTCAGCCACAATCACTCAACACCTGCACATAATTGCCGCGTTATCACTCATTCCTCTCGAATGGCATTCTGGGACTTGCAGACAAAAAGCGTAATTCAACACAACCCAACACAATTACATAAGCAAATAAATCTAAAGAAATATCTCAAATATCTCAGCTCAAAGAATAAACTTAACCATTAACTCTAACACATTAAAGTTACAACACTAATAATTAATTGACCTGGTATCCCAGATCTAAAATCAGTCCCTGATTAAAGAGTTGGGATGAAAAAAAAGCTGTGGAACTGGCTTCAGGGCCCAGAGTTGAATATGAGGGTCGAAAGCAGGGCTCTCCCACAGTTACTGGAGAGCTACCCTCGTGTGGCTTCACTCCAACCATAGTTGTAACTAACCCGATTCATCTTATAGACCAGCTAATTAATAGAACCACGTGCACTAGATTAGGGTTGGAATGAAAACCCACAGGATAGTAGTGCTCCAGGAACAGTTGGAGAGCACTGGTCTATATTAATAAATGTCCTATAAGCAATAAGAATCATCAACTGTAACCCAACTGATGCAGAATAGTGGCTATAAAATATACTGCATTTTCCCATTGACACAACATCCCGATTGTTATTACTATACATTAATAATTATATACTTATTTTGATCTAATACATGTTTCCCTCCCTATGGCTCTTGAAACTTGAATGCACCCCGAGAAGAATATTTCTCACAGAACACACAATAAGGCAAATAGTTAAATTGGTAAACTATTTTGCTATGGGGTTGTCGGATTTGGTTAACATTACATGGCAAAGAAAGGCAACACTAGGCATTGAATTACTTTGCAAGTTGCTAGAGTAGGCTACACACAGTTGAGCGAAGCGGTGGTGGGCATTTTAATTCCCTTCATCTGAACATTGGCGTGTCAGCAACAATTGTGCATGTCAGTTCAGCGCACACAACAATACACAAAAACAAGAATTCATTTGGGAATATATTTAGAACAGACATGCTTCTGTTTTAGGATGCATGTAATTACAACACACACACACACCCCCCCCCCCCCCAGAGATTTGTATTGCAGATATACACTGACCTCTATACTTTCCACCAAATTCCATCTGACAAGTGTGTGAGCATGAGTAGGACCTCATCTGCCAAAAGACACTATATAGCAATGAGTGGCCTAATTGGTCAACAATAATTAATCCTGACAATACTGCTGAGACCATGTAAGCTTATGCACTACAAGACTTCAATCAGCAACCAGTGAAGTTAAGTTTTAACCGGGTCAAAAAGCTTGTGTGGTAGGACCACCATTTTCTATCGAAATTATCCTGCGCCTGAGCAGTTATGCCAAGGCTCATGCAAGCCTGGCTACCTACTTAAATGTAAATCAGGTTGAAGCGCCAGACTTGAAATGTACATTGGATTGTGAATGTAACACATTCCTACAGCGAGACAAATCCGGAGTAAAACCGACCTTTCATCACCACAAAAGGGGTTACTTCTGAGCCATGGAGGACTGTCGCAGAGACAACCCTTTTTTTGGTTTAAACCAGTTTTATTTGATTTCCCCACCACCGGTACCCACCAGCGCGCCTTGCCCGTCTGTAGGTCCCACTCTACGATGTGTGTGTCGTCTGAGCCACTGTACAGCAGGCAGTCCTCAGGGTGCCACTGCACACAGTTCACCACACCACTGTGACTTCCATCCTGGGAAAGAGCAGATAAACAATATTCTTTGATAGTGTGATAGAACATTGAGAAAAATTATTCATAGGGTTCACAATTGGAATAAAAACAGTACCAGATGTTACACAAACTTCATGGTATCCGATATGCACGATTGAGGATAAGAATATTGTGAAATGACATGTCACTGCAGCATATTATAGAACATAGAATAAAGTACTAGGCTTGGGTAGCATACCATATATCGGGCATTTAGAAAAAGCCACAGGATGGTTTAACCTCTAGTGACTCCCCATCCCGCATGAGGGAGCGTAATCATCGACTGACACTAATTAGCATAACGCAACGGACAAATATTCCTAGAAAATATTCCTATGGTTTAAGTTTAATAAATGTGAATATTTGTAGTTAATTTTTAGGTAAATACCTGCAGTGCAATATGTTAGGAGATAAACACAATGTTCTTCATTTCACCTGTCACATTATGAAGATTACAGTCAAGGGGTGTTTGTTTACAATCACAACTAGAGTCGGGAGCCTTGTGAGTCACTCACTGTTGAACAGCAACAGGTGATCTAATTACAGCATGGAATTCACAACTAAATGTTTGCAAGCTACATAGTTCACAAATACTAAGTTAAGTGTCTAAAATGTGCTAAATGCTCTGCAGTTGTGCATTTGGTTAGCCAATTTTGTAGATCGTTACCTAGCTATGGGGTTAGCTTCTCCCAAAATGAAGCATTCACTCGGTAACAGCAGAGAAAACCTTGCTGGATTAAGATCCCTACCAGCTAATATTTGTTATGTGCATTCAGGAAACTAGCATTTTTGTTACTTTTAGTTTAGGTCAGAAACCGTACAAAATGTTAGCAATGCGTTCATTGGCATTTAACATTCTCTATGGGATTTTAGCATTGCTAACATGTCAGATTACAGAGTATAAGTATGGATTGAAAACAGCACCCCTTGTGTTCAGTGGCGGTGTTACCAAATATCCCAGTGTGGAACAAGGTCAATAAGGTCAGTATGAAGTTATGACAATCTGGTCACTGCCCAAACCTATAAAGTAACACTTCCAACCATAAGGAAAACAGTCTTCTATTATGCAGGCAACATGTTTTATTTTACTAGTCAATTTGGTCTAATAGAAGTTCTCAATTGTATGATTTTTGGTACATCCCCAAATGGTCAGAGACAGTGGCGCCACATCCCACTCCTTACCAGTGTACAGTGCAGTGCTCCTTTCACTGTGCTGTAGATGATAACGCTGCCCGCAGCCGTGCCCAGAGCCAACAGGTCCACCTGATTCTCCACCTGTCCTGCCTCAGATTTCCTTTTCTTCCGCTGAGGTCCCTCCTGTAGTACAAATACTCAGTCAATATTAACTATTAAATTCACTTTTTTAACAAACTGATAAAACTAGGGACACCGTTCATTTTCCTTTGTGCAACACCTGAGCTGTTTTGCTAGTCATGTAACCAGAGGCATTTAGATTGTTGAGTGACTTTGGGTAGAAACTACCCCCGTATCTGCGCATTAGAAATGTTGATGAGTATACGAGAAGCTCTGGTTCTAAGTCCCATTAAAAAAAATACATTTGTTATTTACAAAATAGGCAATTTAGCAGAGCAACCACCTAAATGTACTCCTTTTATTAAAGTACATACAGGTACAAATATAAATGTGCACGCAACTAAGAAAATAAAAAGCTTTCGGTGCTTCCAATGTATTGAGCCATTGTAGATTCTGACCAACCTCTCACTCAACGTCAACAAAACAAAGGAGATGATCGTGGACGTCAGGAAACAGCAGAGGGAGCACACCCCTATCCACATCAAAGGTGGAAAGTTAAGTTCCTCGGCGTACACATCACGGACAAACTGAAAAGGTCCACCCACACAGACATTCTCGTAAAGAAGGCGCAACATCGCCTCAACCTCGGGACACTGAAGGAATTTGGCAGCAGGTAGCCTAATGGTTATATTGTTGGGCCAGTAACCGAAAGGTTGCGAGATCAAATCCCCGAGCTGACAACGTAAGCCAATATAGTTCTGCCCTTGAACAAGGCAGTTAACAACCTTCATTGTAAATAAGAATTTGTTCTTAACTGACTTGCCAAGTTAAATAAAAGGTTGAATAAAAAAATGCAACATTTAAAAACCCTGACAAACTTCCTGTATCACAGCCTGGTATGGCAACTGCACCACCCTCAATCGCAAAGCTCTCCAGCGGGTGGTGCGGTCTGCACAACACATCACCAGGGTCAAACTACCTGCCCTCCATGACACCCACAGCACCTGATGTCACAGGAAGGCCAAAAAGATCAAGGACAACAACCACCCAAGCCACTGCCTGTTCACCCCGCTCCCATCCAGATGGCCAGGCCAGTACAGGTGCATCAAAGCTGGGAACAGCGAGACTGAAAAAAAGCTTCTATAGCAGGGAAATGAGCCATCACTAACTGCTGCCTACTTTGAAACCTAATCACTACTCACTTTAATAAATGTATCACAAATCACTTTAAAACAAAGCCGCATTAATAATGTTTACATATCGTGTATTACATGTATATACTGTATTTTATACCATCTACTGCACTATGCCTATGCAGCTCAGCCATCGCTCATCCATATACTTATACGTACATTTTCTCATTCACCCCTTTATATTTGTCTGTATTAGATAGTTGTTAGGGTGCCGAAACGTCCTTTTTCGGTTGCTTGTAAATTTGTATCTATACCTTTTTTTTAAGTACATGTCAGTTGTAACAGGAGTAAATGATGATAGTTGCTCAGGGAAATTCCATATATGGTGAGTATCAAACTTATTTTGACATTGAAGGCTTGCGGAGCTGTCAAATGGAAGTTTGAGTCGGAGCTTCCTGGGTGTTGGGAGCCATGAAATACTCATCGTCGACAATGCTTACAGGTAACCCTTGCATTGACAGGAAGCCGAAATCATATTAACTAGACCACAAAAGGCAACTGCAAAATCACTAAGTTCTCAAAACGGTTTCTTATTGTGACACTAAATACCATGTCACTTGAATAGCCACCCCCCTACTTAACACCTGTTTTACTTTAAACGTGTAGCTGTCTAGATTCATACTAAAGGGAGTAAGGATAAATAGATTGTCGTGGAAAGTGTCCCTTGTCAGAACGCCTCGATTTAAAGTGATTTCCGTAGCAGGTAAGGCGAGAGTTTTCGATAACCCTACCCCTTTTCCTAACTTCAACCGGTTTCCTAACCTGCCACGTTATTTATCCTAACCTGGTGCTTAAATTATCCTAACCTACTACGAAAAAGCACTTCGGCATCGAAGTGGCGTGAAGTGTTTCCCATCTGACACGTATATGAAACGATAGCTAAAAAGTTAAAGGTGGGTAAACGTGGTCGAGACAAAACGCATTACTGTGGTCAAATTCAATGACATAAAAAATATGACAAAGCAAATAACTCCGCAGTCGTGCATTGTTGTTATACGTTAGAGGGGTACGAAAAATAACGTTACAAAATTGGATTTGGAAATCCAAATCTGCGTCACATGGTGAATAGGTAGCTAACGTTAGCTAGCTGTTCAAAATTAGCTAGCTAACCCTTTACGGTTGGCTATTTACATTTGTATTAGTATTCGAAAAGCAACTGTCCTTATTATCTGTATTTTTTTGACTTATTAGTCGTTCTTAGTCTGAATTAAGACACATTCAAAGAACTCGTGGCAATTTGGGGCTACCACCATGTGCAACTAACATGTGCGTCCTGCAGGACAGGAGCTAACGTTAGTTTCAACAAGCTAAGCGTGGCAAATACAATACAACACACCACACAACAGCATTGTAAACGACTTAAGATATAATTCCATCACAAGTAGATATAATAACGTAAGTCTAAATGCATTTGATTAAAGTTATCAGAAAGTTGTTTTACTAGCAGGAACGCCTGGGCCTACGCCTCCCCCGACACATACCTTGGCCTTTCGGCATGGTCCCCAAGATATGCAGGTACAAGTGGCACTCAAGTGTGCTGAAGGCACGTACTCTTGATTAAGTGTTTTAATATCTGTGTTCCAAATACGAAGTCTGCCATCCTGAGCACATAAAGCAAGGTATTGACGTGACTTTGGAGAGAAAACACAGGGTAGCCCCAAAGAAGAACTACCTCCAACAGCCGCCATTATTGAACCAATGTCTGCGTGGATTGCCAAGAACCACGTGTTTATTGCCCACAGAGCAGGCGCGTTGGTGCATCAGTTGGAGACTTTTCATTGGTTAGTGTGAGATTTTTGGGGCGTGGTTAGAATTATGTGTGAAAATGGGAGGAGATGTAATTCAATGACGAAGAAAGAGTACAAGCTGTGTTCGAATACCCACACTAATATACTGTATACGACATACTTAATGAGTTCATTTTAGTAAAATAACGGTATCCTTTCAGTTGAGCATACTAGCGCCTACGCCTTTCTACCGGAAATGGATGCTGTTGCTATGCAACCTCTTACCGTCATAACAAATTACTAGCTAGATATTTTACGTATGTTCGTAAATTCAATCTGGGGTGCCAGAGTGCGCTCTGGGCGTTCATAAATTCAGAGCGTTTCCCCCCTGGAGCGTTCAGAGCGCACACTGGACGCTCTGGCGGAGGAGTAGGAGGGATCCGAGCATTCTGACCATCACAACAAGCTAAATGGTTAGCTACGTCGACACAAATGATTGAGATGTTCTATGACAATTTTACTGGTCCTATCAGAGCTGGATAGGCTGTTTTCATGTTATCCAGAGCGTTGGTGACTGTAACTGTGCTGCGGGCAAAAATGTAATTCGTTTTTTCCCCCTAAATTTACTGACACCGGACATATTCAACTGGTGTTGAGCATTCGTAAATTCGTCAGTTATGCTGCGTTCTGGCACACAGAGATTTATGTCCATTGAGAACGCACTTTACCTTTTAGATATAATTTTTTACATATGTAAGAGTGACTTGAATAATAAAGCTAAACGTTGGGTAGTTCGTTAGAAATCATACAGTTAATATACTGGCAAGTTCGATGTATTAGTAACCAGCTAACGTTAGGTAACTATGTTACGTAGCTAGCTAACATACCGGTACCTAGTACTGCTGTAATGATGATCTATGTGGTGTGTAAGGTTAGCGAAATCAAAAAAATTGTCAGCCAGTGTAGCTAAAGTCTCTGAAAAATCATTACTTTATTACATTGCTCAACATGTCATAATTAGTTAAAGCAATGAATTTGTATCCGCTCTCGTTGGTCACACTTCGGCTACATGTTTTCCGACATTTTCTACAAATCTGAAAACGTTGAAGCCACGCCCATTTTCTGAAGAACTGCTTATTGGGCCCAAAAAGAACGGAAATAGTGTCCACTACTTAGTATACTTCGGTAGCATTCCAAACACTTAGGACACCCGCTCCCCTCGGACCTCAAATTAAGTCGACACTTCTGATGACGTACCATGACGTCTGACGAGCATACACTTGCAGGACAAGTGTGGAACACCGTGTGCTTTATGTATTGATTTGTTGTTAATTTAAAAAAAATAAAAAAATAAAAATAAATAAAAAAAAGTGTGGAACACCGTTTGGATTTTTGCATGTCAAAAGAGATACGTCAAATCGTGTTATTTGACCTACCAAATAAGCTTGTTGACCAATCAGGACCTGAATATGACTGTACGTCACATACATTTAACGCATTCATAAATGTTTTACGTAGTTATTACTCATTGATTACACTTTCACTCATATTTCATATGTCACAACGATTCATCAATATGTATGCTATGATGCTGGTAAACGCGCACCTACAGCGCTGGTCATAAAAAAAAGCTAGCTAGTTCATGATGCAAACCATGTTCTACCGCAAAAAACATAGCACGACAATCTGTTTCAGTAGCTATAGCTACCTAGGTGTCATCTAAAATAACTCTAATATTCTTATTTGATCACTGGTGGTCAGACCCATCTATGTGAAGCTAGCCACAATAAGGATTAGCCACAACAATGGACTTTGCGGCTAGCCGTCAAAATAAGTGTCATTGACAGTGATGCAAATTAATACAAATTGTAGAATTATGACATAATTGATCATGCTGAACGAGGTTGAATTGTTATATAAAATCAACAAGACAATTTGTTAATTTGACAAAAATCTGTTGAAATCACACTGGATGTATTAGACTTTAGAATTGCATGAGGGGCATACTTATTTCACTGTACAGTATTTGTATTCATTAAGAAAAAAATATATATATATATATATACAGTGCCTTGAGAAAGTATTCGGCCCTCTTGAACTTTGCGACCTTTTGCCACATTTCAGGCTTCAAACATAAAGATATAAAACTGTATTTTTTTGTGAAGAATCAACAACAAGTGGGACACAATCATGAAGTGGAACGACATTTATTGGATATTTCAAACTTTTTTAACAAATTAAAAACTGAAAATTGGGCGTGCAAAATTATTCGGCCCCTTTACTTTCAGTGCAGCAAACTCTCTCCAGAAGTTCAGTGAGGATCTCTGAATGATCCAATGTTGACCTAAATGACTAATGATGATAAATACAATCCACCAATCCATCAAGTCTTCGTATAAATGCACCTGCACTGTGATAGTCTCAGAGGTCCATTAAAAGCGCAGAGAGCATCATGAAGAACAAGGAACACACCAGGCAGGTCCGAGATACTGTTGTGAAGAAGTTTAAAGCCGGATTTGGATACAAAAAGATTTCCCAAGCTTTAAACATCCCAAGGAGCACTGTGCAAGCGATAATATTGAAATGGAAGGAGTATCAGACCACTGCAAATCTACCAAGACCTGGCCGTCCCTCTAAACCTTCAGCTCATACAAGGAGAAGACTGATCAGAGATGCAGCCAAGAGGCCCATGATCACTCTGGATGAACTGCAGAGATCTACAGCTGAGGTGGGAGACTCTGTCCATAGGACAACAATCAGTCGTATATTGCACAAATCTGGCCTTTATGGAAGAGTGGCAAGAAGAAAGCCATTTCTTAAAGATATCCATAAAAAGTGTCGTTTAAAGTTTGCCACAAGCCACCTGGGAGACACACCAAACATGTGGAAGAAGGTGCTCTGGTCAGATGAAACCAAAATTGAACTTTTTGGCAACAATGCAAAACGTTATGTTTGGCGTAAAAGCAACACAGCTCATCACCCTGAACACACCATCCCCACTGTCAAACATGGTGGTGGCAGCATCATGGTTTGGGCCTGCTTTTCTTCAGCAGGGACAGGGAAGATGGTTAAAATTGATGGGAAGATGGATGGAGCCAAATACAGGACCATTCTGGAAGAAAACCTGATGGAGTCTGCAAAAGACCTGAGACTGGGACGGAGATTTGTCTTCCAACAAGACAATGATCCAAAACATAAAGCAAAATCTACAATGGAATGGTTCAAAAATAAACATATCCAGGTGTTAGAATGGCCAAGTCAAAGTCCAGACCTGAATCCAATCGAGAATCTGTGGAATGAACTGAAAACTGCTGTTCACAAATGCTCTCCATCCAACCTCACTGAGCTCGAGCTGTTTTGCAAGGAGGAATGGGAAAAAAATTCAGTCTCTCGATGTGCAAAACTGATAGAGACATACCCCAAGCGACTTACAGCTGTAATCGCAGCAAAAGGTGGCGCTACAAAGTATTAACTTAAGGGGGCTGAATAATTTTGCACGCCCAATTTTAAAGTTTTTGATTTGTTAAAAAAGTTTGAAATATCCAATAAATGTCGTTCCACTTCATGATTGTGTCCCACTTGTTGTTGATTCTTCACAAATAATACAGTTTTATATCTTTATGTTTGAAGCCTGAAATGTGGCAAAAGGTCGCAAAGTTCAAGGGGGCCGAATACTTTCGCAAGGCACTGTATATATAACCTTTATTTAACTAGGCAAGTCAGTTAAGAACAAATTCTTATTTACAATGAAGGCCTAGGAACAGTGGGTTAACTGCCTTGTTCAGTGGCAGAACAACAGATTTCTCTTTACCTTGGCAGCTTGGGGATTCGATCTAGCAGCCATTATGTTACTGGCCCAACACTGTAACCACGAGCCTAACCTATGGATTGTGGATCAATGACATGGGGTATCAGTCTACTCAGTGACACCCAGAGAACATTAGTGTTGTAGCTCTTATTGTGGGACTCTGAAAGAACTGTGAATTGAGCCACATTTATTGTCAACCTATGTGTATTGAACACAATTCCAAAGGAAAAACAATACTGCGTAGATGTTTTGGAGTCTGATAACTCTGAGGAGGACTTTGGGAAAAAATATCTTGGGTATTGAGTAGACTGATAACGCATTTCATTGATCCCCAATTCTTAGGTAAAGCTGTACAGTGCAATATGAATGTCAATACACACAATAGGCTGACTCGGGAGGTGCTTTCATACAGTCACAGTCCGCGATAAGAGCTACACCTCTAATATTTGTTAAACTCTACTCAGTTGTGTTCTTCTTCACATTCCAACCTTGTTTAACATTATCTAAACTAAATATGACATGATTCCACCATTTGTAACCGTCTGCATCACTTTCAAATAGGTACTTTTATTTTGAAGGCAAACAGCAAATCCCAATATTGTGCCTATTCGTTATTGTGGCAAGCTTCTTAACACATAACCCTGTCTGGTCGAGCATCATGAAGCTAGCTGGCTGCTTATAACGTTAGTATTGGGTAACAGGGTTTAGTAGCTGGCTAGCTATTTATTTTCATGAATTGAAGTTTTCAATTTTAATAGGCTTACCTAGTTAATACCAGAAGTTGCAGTCCAACACAACATTCTAGAATTAAACTGTGTTATTTAGCTTATTTAATGTGTCAAATAGTGTTATTCAATGTGTATCTTTTTTGACACGCAACGACCCAAACAGCGTTCCATAGACAAGGAGCGAGGGAGGAATGTGGGTGCTCAAGATGGCTGCATGAGACAGTGTAACATTTCATGCTGAGGACCAATTTGACATGCTGACTACACCGCTCACGTCGCGTGTGCAAGTGTTGCAAAATACATTTTGACATACATGTTTTCAAATATTGCACCAATGAGTGTCTGCGCTGCCAAGGGCTAAAATAGAAGTCAGTTCTATTTCTGACGCAGATTTCGCTGCAAGTCCTGCCTCTCCCATCTCCTCATTGGTTTATAGAAGCTTGTACCCACGTGCCATCTCACTCATCCACACATAAAACGGTCAACCGAATCGTTTCTAGTCATTTGTCCTCCTTCCAGGCTTTTTCTTATCTTGACTTTATATTGCGATTGCCTCCTTGTGCCATCTCCTTATGCCATCTCCTCATTGGTTATACCCACATGGGTGACTGAGAGGCGAACAAGGTCAGTGCCGTAATTTATGAAAGTTGCCAATCGCAATATAAAGTCAAGATACTACCTATGCAAATATGTTGACCAAATTCTGTTGTTATTCACTCTTATTAGCAAAAATGTGGTGCAAATGAAACACTGTTCTGGGACATTTTATCTCTTTGGAAATCTAAATCTAGATATATACATGCATTGTTAACACTTTCAGACAGTCATGTGTATGTCCTAATAAATATAGGCAGATTGTTCACACATGGGCCATGGGATATTTGTCTCTAACAGGGTGGAAATATCCCATGTGTGAACAAACTGCCTATATTTATTAGGATTTAAGTGCTTAAGCTTGACCGATATGTCCTTTTTCTGATAGAATACAAAACAAATGAAAAATATATAATTTTTTTCAAAAGAATGGCTCAGCTAGCTATTTGGTTGTATTTTTTTTTCTCACTTTCACTTAGCTAGCTGAATGCAGCTAGCTAGTTTAGCCTACTCAAACACCCGGCTCAAACAGAGAGTGATGTTATGTTAGCTAGCTGGCTATGGCTATCCAACACTGGAACTCTTCCAAGTTAAGGTAAGCTTTTGGTTTTATTAATATTAATACCGCCGGTGTAACTGCTAAACTGATTTCTGACTGTACTGCATGATTGTAGTGGGTTGACTAACTCGTTTATCCCCGATTCAAAACGGGGATAAATATACCTGAATTTGTCCAATGGAAACACTCATTTGCAACTGTTGGACTAATGATTACACCCTAGATCAGCTAGATCCAGGCAAGAGTGTGACAGGCAGTGTTGAATGTGTCACTGTCTGTCACCTTGATTACTCAAAGTTCTCTCGACCTGTGCATCTACGTTGTAAACTTTAATTCATAGGCTAGATTGTAGCCACCTCATGATGGGTACTGGGAATATTCAAGTATCACGCAGTAACTTAAAACTATCAATGTTACATTGAGCTGGGTGAATGGAATATGAATGACAGTCATCCAATATGCTGTAATAGAAATAAGACCATTTCCATTAAAAAAAATCATCCTCCCTTATCTTAAACGACACCGACCGCCACTGATGTGCAACCTGTAGATGTTTGTTGATCTCATGTATCGCGTGAGTCCAGGGCGTCAGTGTGCTATGCTTTTGTCCAGGGCTTTATGTTAACCACGGTTGCTTGTGCAGCTAGCTAGTATACACTAACTAGGATAGCTAGCTAGCTAGTACAACACTAGCTACTTACTACAACACTAACTAGCTAGTACACACTAGCTCTAGTACATGCCAGTGGAGGCTGGTGGGAGGAGCTATAGGCGGACGGGCTCATTGTAATGGCTGGAATGGAATAAATGGAGCCGCCTTTGGCAGCGATTTAAAGCTTTGAGTTTTCTTGGGCATGACGCTTCAAGCTTGGCACACCTGTATTTGGGGAGTATCTCCCATTCTGCACTGCAGATCCTCTCAAGCTCTGAAATATTGGATGGGGAGCGTCGCTGCACTGCTATTGTCAGGTCTCTCCAGAGATGTTCAATCGGGTTCAAGTCCAGGCTCTGGCTGGGTCACTTCAGGACATTCAGAGACTTGTCCAGAAGCTACTTCTGCATTGTTTTTGGCGGTGTGCTTAGGGTCATTTTCCTGTTGGAAGGTGAACCTAGCCATTTCACATCAGTTACACATGCTGCTGCATAAATAATGTAATAATGTAAAATGCCAGAGAGATATGTATACTGTAGCTAAAAAAGTAATACTAAGTGTACAGTCGTGGCCAAAAGTTTTGAGAATGAGACAAATATTAATTTTCACAATGTCTGCTGCCTCAGTGTCTTTAGATATTTTTTTGTCAGATGTTACTATGGAATACTGAAGTATAATTACAAGCATTTCATAAGTGTCAAAGGCTTTTATTGACAATTACATGAAGTTGATGCAAAGAGTCAATATGTTGACACTTCATTTTCAAATCGTCTGCAATCCGCCCTGGCATGCTGTCAATTAACTTCTGGGCCACATCCTGACTGATGGCAGCCCATTCTTGTATAATCAATGCTTGGAGTTTGTCAGAATTTGTGGGTTTTTGTTTGTCCACCTGCCTCTTGAGGATTGACCACAAGTTCTCAATGGGATTAAGGTCTGGGGAGTTTCCTGGCCATGGACCCAAAATATCAATGTTTTGTTCCCCGAGCCACTTAGTTATCACTTTTGCCTTATGGCAAGGTGCTCCATCATGCTGAAAAAGGCATTGTTCGTCACCAAAATGTTCCTGGATGGTTGAGAGAAGTTGCTCTCTGGGGATGTGTTGGTACCATTCTTTATTCATGGCTGTGAGTGAGTGAGCCCACTCCCTTGGCTGAGAAGCAAGCAACCCCACACATGAACGGTCTCAGGATGCTTTACTGTTGGCATGACACAGGACTGATGGTAGCGCTCACCTTGTCTTCTCCGGACAAGCTTTTTTCCGGATGCCCCAAACAATCGGAAAGGGGATTCATCAGAGAAAATGACTTTACCCCAGTCCTCAGCAGTCCAATCCCTGATGTTTTTCCTGAACAGAAGTGGCTTCTTTGCTGCCCTTCTTGACACCAGTAGTCTTTGCCTCACTGTGCATGCAGATGCACTCACACCTGCCTGCTGCCATTCCTGAGCAAGCTCTGTACTGGTGGTGCCCCGATCCCACAGCTGAATCAACTTTAGGAGACGGTTCTGGTGCTTGCTGGACTTTCTTGGGTGCCCTGATGCCTTCTTCACAACGATTGAACCACTCTCCTTGAAGATCTTGATGATCCGATAAATGGTTGATTTAGTTGCAATCTTACCGGCAGCAATATCCTTGTCTGTGAAGCCCTTTTTGTGCAAAGCAATGTTGACAGCACGTGTTTCCTTTCAGGTAACCATGGTTGACAGAGGAAGAACAATGATTCCAAGCACCACCCTCCTTTTGAAGCTTCCAGTCTGCTATTCAAACTCAATCAGCATGACAGAGTGATCTCCAGCCTTGTCCTCGTCAACACTCACACCTGTGTTAACGAGAGAATCACTGACATGATGTCAGCTGGTCCTTTTGTGGCTGTGCTGAAATGCAGTGGAAATGTTTTTGGGATTCAGTTCATTTGCATGGCAAAGAGGGACTTTGCAATTAATTGCAATTCATCTGATCACTCTCAAAAGAACATTCTGGAGTATATGCAAATTGCCATCATACAGACTGAGGCAGCAGACTGTGTGAAAATTTATATTTGTGTCATTCTCAAAACCTTTGGCCACGACTGTATGTTGTGTAGTAAACTGTTAGTAACCCATGTGCCTCACCCTAATCATTTGGTCCCTTTCCCCCTCATAACCGGCGCTGACAGAGATGGCCGCCTCGCTTCGCATTCCTAGGAAACTATGCACTATTTAGTTTTTTTTACGTGTTCTTTCTTACATTGGTACCCCAGGTAATCTTAGGTTTCATCACAAACAGTCGGGAGGAACTACTGAATATAAGAGCAATGTCAACTCACCATCATTACGATCAGGAATATCACTTTCCCAAAGCGGATCCTGTGTTTTGCCTTCCACCCAGGAAAATGGACCGGATCCCAGCCGGCGAACCTAAACAACGTCACTGTAAAAGGGGCAAACGAAGTGGTCTTCTGGTCAGGCTCCAGAGACGGGCACATCGCGCACCACTCCCTAGCATACTATTCGCCAATGTCCAGTCTCTTGACAACAAGGTTGATGAAATCCGAGCAACGACGCAATCGCAACCACACTGTACACTGCCCTAACCCATCTGGACAAGAGGAATACCTATGTGAGAATGCTGTTCATCGACTACAGCGCAGCATTTAACACCATAGTACCCTCCAAACTCGTCATCAAGCTCAAGACCCTGGGTCTCGACCCCGCCCTGTGCAACTGGGTACTGGACTTCCTGACGCGCCGCCCCCAGGTGGTGAGGATAGGTAACAACATCTCCACCCCGCTGATCCTCAACACTGGGGCCCCACAAGGGTGCTTTCTGAGCCCTCTCCTGTACTCCCTGTTCACCCACGACTGCGTGGCCATGCACGCCTCCAACTCAATCATCAAGTTTGCGGACGACACCACAGTGATAGGCTTGATTACCAACAACGACGAGACGGCCTACAGGGAGGAGGTGAGTGCCGTCGGAGTGTGGTGTCAGGAAAATGACCTTACACTCAACGTCAACAAAACAAAGGAGATGATTGTGGAGTTCAGGAAACAGCAGAGGGAGCAATCCCCTATCCACATCTACGGAACAGTAGTGGAGAGGGTAGTAAGTTAAGTTCCTCGGCGTACACATCACGGACAAACTGAATTGGTCCACCCACACAGACAGCGTTGTGAAGAAGGCGCAGCAGCAGGAGGCTGAAGAAATTCGGCTTGTCATCAAAAGCACTCACAAACAATCGAGAGCATCCTGTTTGGCTATATCGCCGCCTGGTACGGCAACTGCTCCACCCACAACCGTAAGTCTTTCCAGAGGGTAGTGAGGTCTGCACAATGCATCACCGGGGGCAAACTACCTGCCCTCCAGGACACCTACACCACCCAATGTCACAGGAAGGCCATAAAGATCATCAAGGACAACAATCACCCGAGCCACTGCCTGTTCACCTCGCTATCATCCAGAAGGCGAGGTCAGTACAGGTGCATCAAAGCAGGGACTGTGAGACTGAAAAACAGCTTCTATCTCAAGGCCATCTGACTGTTAAATAACCATCACTAACATTGAGTGGCTGCTGCCAACATACTGACTCAACTCCAGCTCACTTTAATAATGGAAATGTATGTAAAAAAATGTATCACTAGCCACTTTAAACAATGCCACTTAATATACTGTTTACATACCCTACATTACTCATCTCATATGTATATGTATATACTGTACTCTAACATCTACTGTATCTTGCCATCTTTATGTAACACATGTATCACTAGCCACTTTAAACTATGCCACTTATATGTTTACATACCATACATTACTCATCTCATATGTATATACTGTACTCGATACCATCTACTGCATCTTGCCTGTGCCGTTCTGTACCATCACTCATTCATATGTATTTATGTACATATTCTTTATCCCTTTACACTTGTGTGTATAAGGTAGTTGTTGTGGAAATGTTAGGTTAGATTACTCGTTGGTTATTACTGCATTGTCCGAACTGGAAGAACAAGCATTTCACTACACTCACATTAACATCTGCTAACCATGTGTATGTGACAAATCAAATTTGATT
Organism: Oncorhynchus kisutch; assembly: GCF_002021735.2. Classification (NCBI taxonomy): domain Eukaryota; kingdom Metazoa; phylum Chordata; class Actinopteri; order Salmoniformes; family Salmonidae; genus Oncorhynchus; species Oncorhynchus kisutch. The sequence goes on along the minus strand of NC_034181.2, from coordinate 51,878,704 downwards.
TGATTTGATAACTTAGCCTACTGTTCTGACTTGGTGGTGCACGTGTTGCCTTTACCGTGTTTTAGAGAAATGTCATCATTGAATATTGTAAGACTTTTCATTGTCTGCTTATATGCCCCCCTTATTTATCCTATGGTTCTGACTTGGTGTACAGGGAGAATACGGTAAGAACGGCCCATGTTCTCAATTCTGTCGCTGTCCATTTCTAAAGTGCTGAACAAATAGTTATATTTACTACGTCCATTTTAGCTCACTCATGAATGTCTTTATCGAAATTACAGATAGCCTATTATCCACTCATCGTTCCATTATGCCATGGTTTGTACATCTAAAATATCCAGTAGAAACCACATTTGTTTAATAAAGCAAGTCAGCCATATCAGCTATGTTTTAAAAAAAAGGAAGGCTGAAAAAGAGACTGAATTAACTGTTTCGCTGATAGCCAGGTGTAGTGGTGGTAAGGATTCACTCCATGGTGCTGAAAATAAATCTCTGCTGTTGGGACAGCTTTATGTAGGCCCTAACAGTTTGTGGACACTGTTTATCACCATTATAGTGCAATGAGTGTATTATTTAGTGTTGTGTAGTGACTTTGCTGGCATGCATAAAAAAAAGATTTACATGCTAAAATTGCCACTGTATGGTATATTGGCCACATACCATAACTCCCGTGCCTTTGCTTAATCATATTGCTTAATCATAGCAGTCAAACAAGTTAAATTGATATCCATTGATGGAAAATGATCTGGTGAGTTTAATAAGGGTTAATTATCTTTTCTCTTGTGACATATTCATATTCCTTTATTACGTCATGTCACACATAGCTTGCAATAATTATTACTTTGAGTAAAAACACATTTTGCTTCTAACGTTGTTGTTATTACGATACTCCTTAATTGACTCAAAAAAACGTTATGGGAAAATGGTTTTATTGTATAAATGTGGCAACTCCTCTCTTGCTGTGACATTTTTGGAGGACAAGTTCAGGCCTTTTGGGTGGGTTTTGAGTAGTAATTGGGCAAGAAATATGAGCTTGACCTGGCAACCCTGCTCCCAGAGGAGGTCTACGAGAGAGCGGGAGGAAGACGGTGAGCTTGAGGCAGTTAAAAATGGCGAGGAAAAGGGAGATGTTTGTTAAAGAAGAATGGTAGAAAGTGTAAGCAGAGCGAGCTGAAGACAGGAGGATAAATGGATGTGAATGAGGGTGTGAATGAGGGCGACTTATTGGAGGTGGTAGGTGTGGTGAAGTTTTCAGAGCCCGAGGCTTGCACCGAGGGTCAGGATAAAGATGAGTCTGGGACAGAAGGAATTGTGAAATGTGAATTGTTTTGCTCTCAAGAAAAGGGCACCATTGATTGGAGTGATTACTGGGGTAGCAGTACATGTAAAAGTTGAACAACTGAAGGGGGAAGATTCCGGGTTTGTGATGCTCGTCGTTTGGCGCGACGCAGGCAGGGTGGTGAGACTGGTGAAACAGAAGAGCCATTGTCTGTTCTTTTGAGTTTTGATGTTGAGTCTTTGCCTGACAGTGATGTAAGGATATGTAAGTTATCCTGTACAAGCTTTTGTGCCAAATACATTACGTTGTTACAGATGTCAAGCTTATGGGCATGTGGCAGCAGCGTGTAGGAGGGAGGTTCCTAGGTGTGAGAAGTGTGCAGATGGGCATGAGATAAAGGAATGTGTATCATTGGGGAAAGTAGTGGTATGTGTTAATTGTAGGGGTGCCGATGGGGCCAGGGGATCTGAAATGTCCCGTGCGAGAGAGGCAGGTTGAGGTTTCCAAGGATAGAGTAATGCAGAAGTTGTCATATGCTGAGGCAGTGAAGAAAGTAGAGGAAGATGGATCAAGGGGGAGGGATCCTGAGAGGAGTGGTATGAGTAGTAGATCTGTACCAGTACAGAGGGATAGGCCAACAAGTGATATGTTTCAGTAAGATTGGATTTTTTGCATTTATAGCAATGGTTATCAACTGTACTGCAGGGATGGAACGTAGGTTGCAGAAAATTGAGGTTCTGGCGGCAACTACAGAGAGGTATTTTGGTGTGCGAGACTTGACATCAGAAGAGTTACAGGGTGTGTGAGGTGGTGGTGTCCTTTCAGGTTGTTTGTCTGAGGTAGGACTAAATAGATTTAAATAGTGTAGTAGGGTGGTGTTATTTTGATAAAAACATGTTTTTTTTGTGAGTGTAGTGTTAGAATAGGTGGTAGGGTATATATATTTTTTTTCAAGCAAAGAATAATGGAGTTGTTATCCATTCTAGTTGTTAGCGGTAATGCAACATATTGGGTGCCAACCGCTTTTAAACCTAATCGAAGAAGAAGAACCCAGCTGCCAGTTTTTCAACCAGTTTTTCAACCAGTTGTTCAACGAAGCCCAGGTGTCTAATTCCGTATGAAAAGTAAACAGTCTATGTCTTTGATACCTTGAAGTGGCTCTGGCTATTAGTTCAATTATTAAACGAGTTCAACTAGAGACAAATGAATGTCTCAAAGAAATGTATAGGTCTATCTGTGGCAGTATTATAGCTGCCAACTACCGTGCAAAGAGCAACAAATTATGCGTGGATGCCATAGCAATTGTTTCTCTTTTGCATGGTGGCATGGCATTACCTTTTTGTTTCTCTTTTGCATGGTGGCATGACATTACCTTTTTATTTCTCTTTTGCATGGTGGCATGGCCTTTTTATTGTAAACATTAGCATCTGAGTACATCACTTTTTGGAGAGGACGTGCATTTATCGCCAGGAAATAATTATTTAATCAGCACCATCTAGTGGTAAATAGAAAGTACGGCATCCGTGGTCTGTCGCTTTGCATTGACGTAGAACACATGCGTTTTCCAGCATGGCGACATCCATAGTGTAAAGCAACGGGAAAGGACCGAAAGCGTAAGTTAATGACATTTAAAAAAAAAAAATTGGTGATCTATGTACAACGTCTTCTATACGCTATCTGCCATTACCTCCTGAAATGTAAACGCTCTGTCAATTTTGTTCATGATTCTTGATGTAAATGTATAGTATACTGTATATTTATAATTACTCTCGTCTCTGCCTTCTCTCATTTGTGAAGGACCGGACTTTTCAAATGTGGGTTATTATTCTCCATCAAAGTTCATTGTGAAATCGAGTCACTGTCAGCATCATATGTCACTTGTCAAGTGTCACTTAGTGATTTGAAAAAGCATTGAACTGAATGCAACATGCTGGTGTCATGAAAACACTGTCTACATGGTACCAATTCAGCACACACAGTTTTACTCCACTTCGCACTGATGTCTGTTGGATTTCAGTTAGGTGGGTCTCTCTTCACACAAAGACTGGTGCGGATATGTGTCACCTGCATTGGCCAGCAGGGATACAGGCAGCTCCTATCCAAAAGTCGACTCCCTACATGTACACTGTACACAAGGAGCTTTGGGACTGATCCTAAGGGGGAGAAAGGGGAAAATGAGAATGGGAGCAAAACAACAGACAACCTTGACCCCTCACCCCAGACTCTAACCCCTATGCACACCCAGGGAAGAGGTTTGTTTGGTAAAAGGCGACCACTCTCACCCTTGGAGAGGATTAGCCGCCTTTTGCCTCAGGACTCACTAGCCCCAGAATGGTTGGCGCTGAGAGAGGAGGAGAACCCGGAAGTGGAACAGGGGGAACCTGATGGGGTTGTGGTTCAAAAAGACCACAACACTTCAGCAGCCTCGGTGACTGAGACTAAGACCCACAGCTCACAAGGAGAAGTAGAAAGTGCAGAACCACAGGTGCACATAGGACATGACACAGTTAGACCGAGAGAAGAAAAAGAGGGTACTGTCATTGATAACACAGTACTAGAGCCAAATGGTTGCCCGATTCTCAGAGAGGTAACAAATTATTCACAAGAGGAAGGATATGTGACTCCTATGACTCCCACCCTTCTTCCCGGGGAGCATTTACTCACTTTTGGGGAACTGCTGTTGGCGGAGTACCGGAAGAAGGGCCGCGTGGAGTTTAGGAAGATGTTTCAGCTGCAGGATGGGCAACGTCTCCAGAGCAGTTGGGGCACCATCGGACACAGTGACATCGTCGGCCGCCACGCAGGAGACTTCATTCGGACCATCCACGGGACACCCATCCTTATACGGCGGCCCAACCTGGAGGAATACGTGCTTTATATGAAGAGGGGGCCGGCAATCGCCTATCCAAAGGTATTGTATGTAGCAGATGCTCCTTTCTGGCACTGGAAGAGGCATAACCTTTTTTCCCCAGAATACATCATGCTACTGAGCAGTATTATTGTTGCTTATGGAGAGCGCATGCAGTGCTATCACCAGCACAATGGTATAGTCTTGACTGTGTTGGCTTGGCTTGTGGAATCAAACATTACATGATTTGATATCAGAGATTATACTTCAACTGCACAATACATACTAAGCTACAACAGCTCATTGTAGGAAAGACTTATATCCTATGAGTTTTTCTGTCTCTTTCACACTCTCTTCTTTCTTCCTCTCTCCAGGATGCCAGTATGATGCTGATGATGATGGACGTCACAGAGGGAGACTGTGTGTTGGAGTCAGGCTCCGGGTCAGGGGCCATGTCGCTTTTCCTGTCCCGAGCTGGTTTGTATATTTATTTTATCACCTGTTTGCTATGAGTCATGATGAGTGAAAGTGGACAAATGCTTGTGTGGCTGGTTGTCATACAATAGAGGGGAAAGATAAACTGCATCCCATATCTTAAGCCTTCACTAGGATGAATCAGAAAGCCTTATTCTCAACGTGAATAGTCCAAGATTGGCAATTTGGGGTGTCCCCGATACCCCTCGTTCTTGTCTTGGTCCTGTGTGACTCAGTCGGTAAGAGCATAGCGTTTGCAACGCCAGGGATTATGAGTTTGATTCCCGTTGGGGCCAAACAAACAGTCATGCGTGTATACATTTTTGTAAGTCACCTGGATGCACTCTGGGTTTTCACAAAGTGCAGGACAAGCCATTAAATCAGTGTGTTATCATACGGCTAGATATACCTACTTAGATGTTGGAAGCAAATCTAATTTTATTTGTTGCATACACGTGTTTAGCAGATGTTATTGTGGGTTTAGCGAAATGCTTGGGGTCGTAGCTCCAACAGTGCAGTACACACAAATGTAAAAGAATGGAATACATTTTTCTTAAGGTGAGCGATGTCGGACTGTGTGTGTGTGTGTGTATATACACATACACAGTTGAAGTTTACATACACCTTAGCCAAATACATTTAAACTCAGTTTTTCACAATTCCAGACATTTAATCCGAGTAAAATGTCAGTTAGGATCACCACTTTATTTTAAGAATGTGAAATGTCAGAATAATAGTTGAGAGAATGATTTATTTCAGCTTTTATTTCTTTCATCACATTCCCAGTGGGTCAGAAGTTTACATACACTCAATTAGTATTTGGTACCATTGCCTGTAAATAGTTTAACTTGGGTCAAATGTTTCGGGTAGCCTTCCACAAGCTTCCCACAATAAGTTGGGTGAATTTTGGCCCATTCCTCCTGACAGAGCTGGTGTAACTGAGTCAGGTTTGTAGGCCTTCTTGCTCACACACACTTTCAGTTCTGCCCACAAATTTTCTATAGGATTGAGGTCAGGGCTTTGTGATGGCCACTCCAATATCTTGACTTTGTTGTCCTTAAGCCATTCTGCCACAACTTTGGAAGTATGCTTGGGGTCATTGTCCATTTGGAAGACCCATTTGCGACCAAGCTTTACCTTCCTGACTGATATCTTGAGATGTTGCTTCAATATATCCACATACTTTTCCTGCCTCATGATGCCTTCTATTTTGTGACGTGCACCAGTCCCTCCTGCAGCAAAGCACCCCCACAACATGATGCTGCCACTCCCGTGTTTCACGGTTGGGATGGTGTTCTCGGCTTGCAAGCCTCCCCCTTTTTCCTCCAAACATAACGATGGCCATTATGGCCAAACAGTTCTATTTTTGTTTCATCAGACCAGTGGACATTTTTCCAAAAAGTACGATCTTTGTTCCCATGTGCAGTTGCAAACCGTAGTCTGGATTGTTTTTATGCTGGTTTTGGAGCAGTGGCTTCTTCCTTGCTGAGCGGCTTTTCAGGTTATGTTGATATAGGACTCGTTTTACTGTGGATATAGATACTTTTGTACCTGTTTCCTCCAGCATCTTCACAAGGTCCTTTGCTGCTGTTCTGAGATAGATTTGCACTTTTCGCACCAAAGTGCGTTCATCTCTAGGAGACATAATGCGTCTCTTCCTGAGCAGTATGACGGCTGTGTGGTCCCATGGTGTTTATACTTGCATACTATTGTTTGTACAGATGAGCGTGGTCCCTTCAGGTGTTTGGAAATTGCTCACAAGGATGAACCAGACTTGTGGAGGTCTACAATTTATTGGTCTTGGCTGATATCTTTTGATTTTCCCATGATGTCAAGCAAAGAGGCACTGAGTTTGAAGGTAGGCCTTGAAATACATCCACAGGTACACCTCCAATTGACTCAAATGATGTCAATTAGCCTATCAGAAGCTTCTAAAGCCATGACATAATTTTCTGGAATTTTCCAAGCTGAAAAAAGTCACAGTCAACTTTGTGCATGTTAACTTCTGACCTGCTGGAATTGTGATCCAGTGAAATAATTTGTCTGTAAACAATTGTTGGAAAAATTACTTGCCATGCACAAAGTAGATGTCCTACCCGACTTGCCCAAACTATAGTTTAACAATACATTTGTGGAGTGGTTGAAATGAAGTGGAGTTTAATGACTCCAACCTAAGTGTATTTAAACTTCCTACTTCAATTTTGTGTGTGTATGTATATATATCTATCTATATGGACACACCTACTCATTCAAGGGTTTTTCTTTCTTTTACTATTTTCTACACTGTAGAAAAAGCTTTGAAATAACACATGGAATAATGTAGTAACCAAAAAAGCTTCACCTGCAATGCTTTCCATAAAGGCCAGATTTGTGCAATATACGACTGATTGTTGTCCTATGGACAGAGTCTCCCACCTCAGCTGTAGATCTCTGCAGTTCATCCAGAGTGATCATGGGCCTCTTGGCTGCATCTCTGATCAGTCTTCTCCTTGTATGAGCTGAAAGTTTAGAGGGACGGCCAGGTCTTGGTAGATTTGCAGTGGTCTGATACTCCTTCCATTTCAATATTATCGCTTGCACAGTGCTCCTTGGGATGTTTAAAGCTTGGGAAATCTTTTTGTATCCAAATCCGGCTTTAAACTTCTTCACAACAGTATCTCGGACCTGCCTGGTGTGTTCCTTGTTCTTCATGATGCTCTCTGCGCTTTTAACGGACCTCTGAGACTATCACAGTGCAGGTGCATTTATACGGAGACTTGATTACACACAGGTGGATTGTATTTATCATCATTAGTCATTTAGGTCAACATTGGATCATTCAGAGATCCTCACTGAACTTCTGGACAGAGTTTGCTGCACTGAAAGTAAAGGGGCTGAATAATTTAGCATGCCCAATTTTTCAGTTTTTGATTTGTTAAAAAAGTTTGAAATATCCAATAAATGTCGTTCCACTTCATGATTGTGTCCCACTTGTTGTTGATTCTTCACAAAAAAATACAGTTTTATATCTTTATGTTTGAAGCCTGAAATGTGGCAAAAGGTCGCAAAGTTCAAGGGGGCCGAATACTTTCGCAAGGCACTGTATATACTACCACTGGTGGAAATATGTCTTTGTCTAATGCAACTGTATGACCCAATGGGTGAATGAACTTGGTTTAAGCTTTACTAATCATACATGAGTTTTACTCTGTTCGTTTAGAACCCAACAAAGTAATGATGGACTGTCGTTTCTCTTTGCTTATGTGAGCTGTTCTTGCCATAATATGGACTTGGTCTTTTACCAAATAGGGCTATCTTCTGTATTCCATCCCTATCTTGTCACAACACAACTGATTGCCTCAAACGCATTAAGAAGGAAAGAAATTCCACAAATACATGTTTAACAAGTCACACATTTGAATTTAAATGCATTCCAGGTGTCTACCTCATGAAGCTGGTTGAGAGAATGCCAATAGTGTGCAAAGCTGTCATCAAGGCAAAGGGTGGCTACTTTAAAGAGTCTCAAATATAAAATATATTTAGATTTGTTTTACTCTTTTGGTTACGACATGATTCCATGTGTTATTTCATAGTTTTGAAATAGTATTTTCTACAATTGTAGAATAATAGTGAATGTCAGTGGACCTCCAGGCTGTGTAAGGGTTATATATATATATATATATATATATATATATATACCCCAATATGTAGAAAATAGTAAAAATAAAGAAAAACCCTGGAATGACTAGATGTGTCCAAACTTTTGACTGGTACTGGCTACCAGGCTACATCACATCCGACCGTGATTGGGAGTTCCATAGGGCAGCTCACAATTGGCCCAGCATCGTCCGGGTTTGTCCGGGGTAAGCCGTCATTGTAAATAAGAATTTGTTCTTAACTGACTTGCCTAGTTAAATAAAGGTTACATACTGTTCATATGAAATGGGTAAAACCATATGTAAACATTATTAAAGTGACCAGTGTTCCATGTCTACGTACATAGGGCAGTCTCTTAGGTGCCGGGGGGAGTAATGGGGTGGTAGCCGGCTAGTGACGGTGACTAAGTTCAGGGCAGGGTACTGGGTGGAGTCCGACTAGTGATGGCTATTTAACAGTCTGATGGCTTAAATAAATAATGAAAACATGTTCAATTTGCTTTAAATAATGCAAAAACAAAGTGTTGGAGAAGTAAAAGTGCAATATGTGCCATGTAAGAAAGCTAACGTTTAAGTTCCTTGCTCAAAACATGAGAACATATGAAAGCTGGTGGTTCCTTTTAACATGAGACTTCAATATTCCAAGGTAAGAGGTTTTAGGTTGTAGTTAATATAGTATTTATAGGACTATTTCTCTCTATACCATTTGTATTTCATATACCTTTGACTATTAGATGTTCTTATAGGCACTTTAGTATTGCCAGTGTAACAGTATAGCTTCCATCCCTCTCCTCGCCGCTACCTGGCCTCAAACCAGGAATACATTGACAACAGCCACCCTCGAAGCAGCTTTACCCATCGCTCCACAAAAGCCGCGGCCCTTGCAGCGCAAGGGGAATAACTACGCCAAGTCTCAGAGCGAGTAACATTTGAAACGCTATTAGCGCACACCCAGCTAAATAGCTAGCCATTTCACATTGGTTACACCAGCCATTAGGCTGATAGTCTTGAAGTCATAAACAGTGCTGTGCTTGCGAAGAGCTGCTGGCAAAACGCACAAAAGTGCTCTTTGAATGAATTCTTACGAGCCTGTTGCTGCCTACCACCGCTCAGTCAGACTGCTATATCAAATCATAGACTTAATTATAACATAATAACACACATAAATACGAGCCTTTGGTCATTAATATGGTCGAATCCGAAAACTATCATTTAGAAAACAAAACATTTATTTCAGTGAAATACGGAACCGTTCTGTATTTTATCTAACGGGTGGCATCCCTAAGTCTAAATATTCTTGTTACATTGCACAACCTTCAATGTTATGTCATAATTATGTAAAATTCTGGCAAATTAGTTCGCAATGAGACAGGCTGCCCAAACTGTTGCATATACCTTGACTCTGCGTGCAATGAACGCTAGAGAAATGACACAATTTCACCTGGTTAATATTGCCTGCTAACCTGGATTTCTTTTAGCTAAATATGCATGTTTAAAAATATATACTTCTGTGTATTGATTTTAAGAAAGGCATGGGTGTTTATTGTTAGGTACAGTTGTTAGGTACGATTGTGCTTTTTTCGCAAATACGCTTTTGTTAAATCATCCCCCAGCGTTGCAACGATTATATGCAACGCAGGACACGCTAGATAAACTAGTAATATCATCAACCATGTGTGATAACTAATGATTATGATTGGTTTTTATAAGATACGTTTAATGCTAGCTAGCAACTTACCTTGGCTTCTACTGCATTCGCGTAACAGTCTCCTTGTGGAGTGCAATGAGAGGCATGTGGTTAGAGGGTTGGACAAGTTAACTGTAAGGTTGCAAGATTGAATCCCCCGAGCTGACAAGGTGAAAATCTGTCATTCTGCCCCTGAACAAGGCAGTTAACCCACCCTTCCTAGGCCGTCATTGAAAATAAGAATGTGTTCTTGACTGACTTGCCTAGTTAAATAAAGGTATCATTTTATATTTTTTTATCTGCAAAATCGGCTCCCAAAAATACCTTGAATTAACTTCAATAACTTGAAATCGGCCCTAATTAATCGGCCATTCCGATTAATCGGTCGACCTCTACTCTGGAGAGCCCTGAGGACAGTGCAGTTGCCGTACCAGGCGGTGATGCAGCCTGACAGGATGCTCTCAATGGTGCATCTGTAAACGTTTGAAGTCTTACGGGCCAAGCCAAATTTCTTCAGCCTCCTGAGGTTGAAGAGGCACTTTTGTGCCTTCTTCACCACACTGTCTGTGTTGGTGCACCATTTTTACATTGTCCGTGTATGCCAAGGAACTTGAAACTTTTCACCTTCGCCACTATGGCTCCATCGATGTGGATGGGGGCGTGCTCCTTCTGCTGTCTCCTGAAGTCCACGATCAGCTCCTTTTTGTTTTGTTGACGTTGAAGGTTATTTTCCTGGCACCACTCTACTAATTGATTGCATTTAATTAAAATATGAGACATCATAATTGTAATCAGAAGATACTATTAACATGTACATTTTATTGCTAACAGAATAAAGATCAGAATAACTGCAGAATAAATAATGCTATAATTGAAAAGTGTACACCCAAGGTAAGCTACTGCCCCTTTTTAAGAGCTAAAATAGATTGTGTACTCTGTGATTCTCACCAAATAGGTTGTCTTCTCACACTATTCAAACTCTACAATCAATAAACAGCTTAGGAAGCTACCTTAGGCTACAGATCACATATTGCAAACCAATCTTAACTAAAAACTCCACAAATCTTGGAAGTTTTGTGAATCCTTGACAATTGGTAATCAATATCCAAAACAGCACACATTTTCCAGCGAACCTGCACATCATCATCTTCTCTCTTTTGTGGCACCAATATGAGGATGTTGCAGTAGTCTAGTGTGTGGTGCGGGAATAATGACAAGCAAACCTGGGGAGCTTTGAGTTCACATTGCCCTAAAAAAGGGAACCAGACCCGGAATTCAAGCGAACCGAACTCAGACCACCTCTCGAGATGGTCTCAGTTTGGTTTACTTCAGGGGCTCTTTTGAGTGGTCTGAGTTACTTTGGAGTGTTCACACTGCACAAAAAATTCAGCGAACCGCACTGAGTTTACAAAATTGGTTGAAAGGGACCAAGTGTGAAAACACCCTAAAAGTGGCTGCTTAATGGCATGTATTATTATTATTATTATTATTGTTCTCCCCAGTGGGCTCCAAGGGCAGTGTTATGAGTGTGGAAATCAGGGAGGACCACCACAGACGAGCCGTGCTCAACTACAACCGCTGGTGTTCCTCCTGGATCCTGCGGCGAGGAGAGGAATGGCCCGACAACGTCCAGTTTCATAACTCTGACCTGCAGGGGGCATCCTTGCTCATCGCCGGGCGAGGGTTTCACTCTGTAAGGATGTGTATTTTTTTTGCTTGTAATTGAGTGCATGTCACTTATAATTTTCATTGAGCAATTCTGTAAACGGGTGTATTTTTGTATAATAGTTTTTTTTTGCATTTGCAAACCAAATCACCTTGGAAATCTTATAATTTATGATACGGCATACAGAGAAATAGAGGGGCAGAAGTAGGGCCCCTAATCCTGGGGGCAAAGACTGAGTGGCCGAGACAGGGCTTGAACCCCCGTCACCATGGGGGTAAGCGGGTCACGATTCGGGAGCATTAATGCTGCGCCAGATTCCGGCACTAATCATGGTTTTCAGCCCAGGAGTTGAATCTGTGTCTGGGGAAACCATCCCTTGACCAGTCACTAACCTTCAGAAACGTGTGTGTGTGTTTCAGATTGCTCTGGATATGATAAACCCTCAATTGGTTTTGCCCACTGTGACTCCACATCTCCATCCTGGAGCAGTTTGTGCTGTCTACCTAGCCAAGTGAGTAACCTCGACCTGTCCATAAACCCATAAACCCCTAGCCCATACCCCATAAACACTGCCTACACCTGTCCAGTCCTTTCAGATCTCAAGTGTGAAGGGGTTCAGAGGTTATTTCTGGACAGGGCCCTCATTTCCTCATATACTTTGCTTTCAAGTGTGTTTTCCATTTTTGAGGTACTTTACGTGTCTCCTTCACTCTTTCCTGTGTGATTTAGTATAACGCAGGTCATTGATCTACTGGAGGGCCTCCGATGCTCTGCCCTCCCCCTGCTGTGTGAACGCATCATCGAAGTGCAGCTCAGGGATTGGCTGTTGGCTCCGGCAATCCAGAAAGATGGGCGGTTCTGCCGCAGGAAAGCTCCTCCCTCAGCGAGAAACCAGGAGGAAGGGGAGAATAACAAGTCGGATGAAGAAAAAGGTGATTTCTTGTTCAAATCATCCGGTCACATGGGGATCCTTGGATGTCATAATGTCTGTCTAAACTCAAGGCAATTACAATATCCCGCTGCAGTTGCATTATATGATTCCCTTACAGAAATGTGTTATTCTGACCCTGTCTTTCACATGGTCACTGACATTTTCAAAATAAAAGCCCTCTATTTAGTAATATTGTGTGTTAACACACATTTTGTTATTCTTTCAGAATACTACACAAGCAGTCCGGAACCTGCACCATATGGGAGTGTCCCTTACATTGCTCGACCTCACCCGGAGCAAGCTAGCCACACAGGTTAGTGTCAATAACCACGTTTCCATAAAGTTATACTGGACTTCCTTTAATGGTGGTTAAGTGATGATATGTATTGGAAATTTGCATCAAGCTCATTATTTGAATGCTAATTATTAAATACTGCTCTCATCATAACCTACCCTGTCCACTTTACCAGCAAACCATTGTCTAGATCAGAGAGCATGCGCCAAATCCAGATTGGGCAAGTTTGATATTTATGTATAGTTTGTGTGACAACCATCAGAGTGGATAATGCAATGGGAACACAAGTTTAAGTACATAAGCGCCAAGTGGTTTATGTGCCCCACGTTATCATGCACAGCCTTAAGTCAGTTTCATGGAAAATGTGCATATTTGATCAAATTAGCATGAAACTACTACGTAACCTATTCGATGTGGGGTCTGTTGGGATAGATATGATTTTCTGCTATGGAGAATTGGGCGGCTCTTCATCTGCTACATTCAGAATACATCCATGCTATTGTGTTGTTCACTGTGACATTTTGTCCTTTCAGCATTCCTGGTGAAACTGAGGAAGAGTCAGGGGTAGCTCGCTTCCGAAGACCCATCAGAGGAGCGATTTGGTACTGCAGAGGAAAATGTAGTTGCCCTATAATCAGTCTAGAAATTGAAATTCATACTGCTTGACAACATGCCAAATATAAAGACTCAATAAAACACCAAACTAAGGGGGACATAAGCCTTTATTGTCAGTATCACAGAACATACCCAAGCCTTCACTCATGGATCAAATGCTGTACAGATCCTTCCAGCTGATTTATATTTAAGGAATTAGTCAACAGTTCCCACCCAATGTGCAAGACCTTGAAGTGCTATAGCAAATAAATAAGTGTTTTGAGGGATTAATCAGTTCTGTTAAGAGTGTCCACCTTTAAGGAATAATAGCACAGAGGCCCCGAGAGTTTGACTTAAGTCCTTGTACATAAAAAGTATACACAGAACAATGTGAAGCGAATGTTTTACATTTCATGACATGTGTCAGGACAGTTGAGGGAAATGTTACATGCCTTTATCTAAAGTTAAACCCTGATCAAAGAAGCCCTGAACCAATTCCTAACTTGATAAATGAGACAAAACTACACTTGAGTTACACAAATCCTCAAGATAGGATTTATTCCCCTGTGAATGCTAGTTTCCATTTAAACCACCTAATCGAGGTAGAGCAGTAAATTGGCATTCTATAGATGTTATGAAAACTAAATATATGCTTCACAGGACTAGGGTTGGGAAATGTAGTCCTGAGTTGGTTTTTGTAGTACTATTCTACTCCTCGTTGATCCAGTCCATAGACGGGTCGTGTCCTGCTCCACAATAAGACTCGTTCCCTGACGAAACACATTCAAATTGTTAGCTAAGACATGTGTTGTTAAAGGAGCAAGATAACTTGTGTCTAACAAATCGTTGCTGGGTGTTTTACTTCAGAACATAAGTTAAAACTTGGCTGATGTCACTCTACATTGATTCTATTTTAATATAACTTCAAGCAAGCCTTGCCAATCAATATGTTGTCATCCTTTTGCTTCCAAATTATGGTTAAGAAATTAACCATAGCACAGCCGTCCTGTAACCAACACCTGCACTCACTTTGGGCCTCCTCTGTGCAGCAGCAGGGGCGCTGGGCCTTGGTCTTTCTTTGGCCCGGTCTGCGGGAGGATGAAACCTGGGACCTGGGTGGAGTAGTCTCCAGGGAGAGGGCCAGGGCAAAGGGTAGCGGGGAGGACGAGGAGGGGGTAAGGGAGGTTGAGGATCCAGAGGCCGAGGAGGAAGAGAGGCCCAGGCCGGAGCTTTTGGCGCAGAGGGCACAGGGTGCCGGTGAGGCGGAGGGCCCACGGGGCATGTGAACCTTCTCCCGGTCACCAATGTAGAACCGCTGAGCACCGCTGTGGTGCTCGGCGCGCTCCCGCTGCCAGATAAAGTGGGTAGGCACGATGGCCATCACCTGGAAAGAGGGCGTGTACACAGACAAGGATAAATACACATGGTTAAAGACACAGCCAATTCAAGAGGAGAGATGGTACATTTTGTATTGTCAGAGTTCATAGATACATTTACATTGCAGCTGACAATAGCAGTAAGACACAGGAACGAATCCTAGTAACTTGACCCACATGAATGTATCTCAAATGTTGGTCCAAATCTGACTGACAGCATGCTTGAGTTATGCACTGATGCATCAAGTTAGAATTCCATCCAGGTCAAGGGAAAGCAGAAGACCTACACCATCATTTCATGTAATGGTTTTGTATACCTACCTCCTCGCAGCAGCGGCGGCTGACGGCAGCCCGGTACTCGATGCGAGCCCACAGCTTGTCCCGCTGCTTGAGAAAGCGAGGGAAGTGCTTCCTCCAGGTCTTGCCAAGCGCCCATGGGAAGATCTCGTACTTGCTCTCCTCCTCATCCTCCTCCATGGTGTTGGCTAAGTATCTGTGAAAATAAAAAAGTGGCATGAAATATCAGAAATAGGATTCCTAGCTTTTTGTTGCCAGTTATACAATTAATTCTCTCCCTCTTTGGGGGGGATAAGTTGCTCTACAATTACAACGGTTGTTTGTCACAGTCTGCACCGGCCCATTCGATTCTCAACAAATGATACATATGCATCCATTGAAAGTTACTGAGATGTTCAGAATACAGCGAGTTAACTATTTATTTCAGAGTAGTAGATTCACAGAACTTACAGTGCAATGAAAAAGTTTGTTCTGTTGTGCTCGCCAATACTGAAGCGAGCCCTCTTGAAGTAGACAAACGCCATGGCTAGAAGGTACTGAAATAGGGAAGAGAAGTTTAATTGAAATTTAAATGAGTTTATATATGATGCATCATCATGGCTTGTATACAGGGATGGGCTTTTGAAAAAAAAAAAACTGTTCAAATACTCACAAGTCCCGGACTGGGAAACAAATGTGCACATTCATCGACAGTACTAGTCAAAAGTTGGGACATGCCTACTCATCTCAGGGTTTTTCTTTATTTTTACTATTTTCTACATTGTAGAATGATAGTTAAGAGAAACTATAAAATAACACATATGGAATCATGTAGTAACCAAAAAAGTGTTAAATAAATCAAAATATACTTTATATTTGAGATTCTTCAAAATAGCCACCCTTTGCCTTGACAGCTTTGCGCGTTCTCTCAACCAGCTTCACCTGGAATGTTTTTCCAACAGTCTTGAAGTTTCCGGATTGACTGACCATGTCAAAGTAATGGACTGTCGTTTCTCTTTGCTCATTTGAGATGTTCTTGCCATAATATGGACTTGGTCTTTTACCAAATAGGGCTATCTGCTGTATACCACCCCTACCTTGTCACAACACAACTGATTGGCTCAAACGCATTAAGAAGCTGGTTGAGAGAATGCCAAGTGTGTGCAAAGCTGTCATCAAGGCAAAGTGTGGTTACTTTGTAAAATCTCAAATATATTTGTTTAACACTTATTTGGTTACTACGTGATTCAATACGTGATATTTCATAGTTTTGATGTCTTCACTATTATTCTACAGTCGTGGCAAATAGTTTTGAGAATGACACAAATATTAATTTTCACCAAGTCTGCTGCCTCAGTTTGTATGATGGCAATTTGCATACACTCCAGAATGTTATGAAGAGTGATCAGATGATTTGCAATTAATTGCAACGTCTCTCTTTGCCATGCAAATGAACTGAATCGCCAAAACATTTCCACTGCATTTCAGCCCTGTCACAAAAGGACCAGCTAACATGTCAGTGATTCTCTCGTTAACACAGGTGTGAGTGTTGACGAGGACAAGGCTGGAGATCACCCTGTCATGCTGATTGAGTTTGAATAGCAGACTGAGGGTGGTGCTTGGAATCATTGTTCTTCCTCTGTCAACCATGGTTACCTGCAAGGAAACACACACCATCATTGCTTTGCACAAAAAGGGCTTCACAGGCAAGGATATTGCTGCCACTAAGATTGCACCTAAATCAACCATTTATCGGATCATCAAGAACTTCAAGGAGAGCGGTTCAATCGTTGTTAAGGTGGCTTCAGGGCACCCAAGAAAGTCCAGCAAGCGCCAGGACCGTCTCCTAAAGTTGATCAGCTGCGGGATCGGGGCACCACCAGTACAGAGCTTGCTCAGGAATGGCAGCAGGCAGGTGTGAGTGCATCTGAACGCACAGTGAGTGAGGCAAAGACTTTTGGAGGATGGCCCGGTGTCAAGAAGGGCAGCAAAGAAGCCACTTCTCTCCAGGAAAAACATCAGGGACAGACTGATATTCTGCAAAAGGTACAGGGATTGGAATGCTGAGGCCCGGGGTAAAGTCATTTTCTCTGATGAATCCTCTTTCCGATTGTTTGAGGCATCCGGAAAAAAGCTTGTCCGGAGAAGACAAGGCGAGCGCTACCATCAGTCCTGTGTCATGCCAACAGTACAGCATCCTGAGACCGTTCATGTGTGGGGTTGCAGCCAAGGGAGTGGGCTCACTCACAATTTTGCCTAAAAACACAGCCATGAATAAAGAATGGTACCAACACATCCTCCGAGAGCAACTTCTCCCAACCATCCAGGAACATTTAGGTGACGAACAATGCTCTTTTCTGCATGATGGAACACCTTGCCATAAGCAAAAAGTGATAACTAAGTGGCTCGGGGAACAAAACATTGATGGCCAGAAAACTTCCCAGACCTTAATCCCATTGAGAACTTGTGGTCAATCCTCAAGATGCGGGTGGACAAACAAAAACCAACAAATTCTGACAAACTCCAAGTATTGATGATGCAAGAATGGGCTGCCATCAGTCGGGATGTGGCCCAGAAGTTAATTGACAGCATGCCAGGGCGGATTGTGGAGGTCTTGAAAAAGAGTCAACACTGCAAATATTGACTCTTTGCATCAAATTCATGTAATTGTCAATAAAAGCCTTGGACACTTAGGAAATGCTGGTAATTATACTTCAGGATTCCATAGTAACATCTGACAAAAATATCTAAAGACACTGAGGCAGCAGACTTTGTGAAAATTAATATTTGTGTTATTCTCAAAAAACTTTTGGCCACGATTGTACAATATAGTAAAAATAAAGAAAAAAACACAGAGTTGGTGTGTCCAAACTTTTGAATGGTACTGTATATGCAAACCATGCGCAACAATGCATAATTTATCACCATTATGAATCCTATTTGTGGAAATTATAATTCTGTCAAAAAAAACAAGTGCCATTTTATGATTAATTTATTGAAACCGCAATATCAACTGGTTACATTATATCGTGGAACACAATCTTCAAAAAGGTAGTAACCTTGTAGAAGCCTATGGCTGTGCAATGGCCTTGTTTTGTTAATTTAGCAGACATTATGCTCTTATTTCCTGAGCCCTTACTACAGTCAAGACACCTATTTTATAGTAAAAAAAAACATATAATATAACAGAATAAAATAGTGCGAAGTGATGAGCATCTCGAATAGTTCTCAATTAGTGAACATTTGAAACTGGGCTCAATATGGCAAGTCTAAATAAAAAATATTCAGGGTTACAAACCAAAATCTGTCTTGTTTTTGACTTAGTTAATTCTGCCTGTTCTTTGGAATTTTCTAAATGGATTAACAATTCCACATTGAACACACTTCATGGGGATGAATTAGTCATGGCATCTGTTTGGTGAGTAGGCCTAGGCTTAATGATTCTGGTGAAAATACATTGTCTCTATCAAACAGATGATTTTGCATATTGTCAGTGTAGAACCTGTCTATGTTTAGGGAGTTTATAGCCTAGGCTAACCAATTCTAAATGGCACTAGCAGTTCGCAAAAGTAGGGTCGGCACTAGTTACCATAGCCAAAAAGTCAAACATGACTATTTCTACAATTTATCTTCTTTAAAACCTAACCACACTGCTAACCTTATGCCTAACATTAAGACCAAAAAGCTATTTTTTGTTTTCAGGAATGTCTTCGATATAGCCAAGTTTGACTTTGTGGCTGTGGTAACTAATGACAAGAGCAAAGTAGCCCAGGCATTAAATAGACTGGACGTAATTAGTCCAAAACTCCAGCTAGTTGTTGTAAAATATTTCCCTACTTCAGTCAACAAGTCCATTTTGAATTTGTGATAAAACTGTAATCATTTGGCAAGGAATGTAGCTTGTGTATCCCGTCAGTTAGATACGTTTTTATAGGCATTTATTTCTGTAGGCCTAAAGGGAGGGAGAAGGGAATTTAGGAAGAACTGTGATGCTTGGCTTGGATCCTTTTTTGTTGTCATGTAAATGCACATATACAAATGGAACACTAGATTCCGAGAAAATTAACGTGATCTTCAAGACAAAATGTTGACCAAATAGATTTACAGTATTTATTTGTTTTGATCCCTGGTTAAAGAAAGTTTTGATGTCCGTTCGAGTACTCATGTCCATCCTAAGTTGTATACGTTACTCACTACACAAATAAAATTGGTAACCTCCATAGCAATGCTTTTTACCTTGTCTGTGACTTTGCAACAGCAGTCCATCCACAGAAAGTCTTGTATCAAATCGTCATCTGTAATCAAATAAAATTGCATGAGAAACCGACTGCTCATTGTCTCTAATCTGAGATGTGTCAAGCCTCAATAAAACAAACAACTTGTTGAGTGGGCTCTATCAACTTTTAACAAACAACCTCAGATATTATGACTGGTGTAAGTGGACTGTTCTCTTTGGCTCACCAAAAAGTCTGAAGAAGGCTGCCATCTCTTCTCGTTGAATGACAAGTGTCGGGCCCCATATGATTTTGCCCTTTGCGGCCTCGACATGACTTTGGCTGGGTTGACTCTTGCCCGGAGGCCCCTGGGCCACTTGCAGGTTGGGTCTCTTCAGCCTCAGGCCTCTCTTGATCTGGAGGGTGTGTGCTGTGTTGGGTTTGATTCTCACCGTGACTGAGGGGGGTGTCTGGCACCAGCTGTGTGTGTGTTTCATCATGCTGCTGATTTGTTCATGAATGGTCACTAGTGAAATGTTTTCTGAGGGAGTGTTCCTGACCTGGTAGTGACATAAGTAGTGTGGGAGAAATTAATGACTGGCAACAATTAGATACAATTCTTTAGACATGTTGTAGTAGCTAGTTGACGTAGATAAATTAGTTAAGAACCAATTGCTTTGAAACTAGCTACGCTGGAGAAATGATAGCGAGTTAGAAGGTCAGCAAGCATAGACATTCATTTTGTAGCTAACTGGCTAGCAACATAAACAACTACGTTACTGCACAGCTAGTTAGCCGGCTCCGTTGGCTAACGACAGAAGCGGTCACTTCGGCTGGCTATGACAGGAGCCGGCAGCCAAAAGTCTATGGGGGACAACCACACAATTCATTTTGTTGACTTACGAATATGTTGGTCTACAGATGCAGTAGCCATATCTTACCTTTGCTTAGAACAGATAGTAGTGTGGTGTCAGTCAGACGTGGAAATCAAGACTTGAAGAAATCTGAAAGGTTTCCTCAGATCGTCCTATGCTACAGTAACTAGCTAGCTGCTATGTTGTTGTGACAGGGCAAGGAAAACAGTTGTTATTCGAGTAAAAGTGTATCAACTGGGTAATTGGTATGTGTATGGTTATTTCAGTAAACAATTATTTAATGAGGGGGAAACTGTCAATGGTGAAATGAAAGGTGTCTCCTCGTCCTCTCACACAGGTGCAGGCGACTAACTGCTTGACGGGAGCGCGCTTAAAGACACGTCGAAGAATGGAACTGATTTTTATCAGAACCGCGCAATGTCGTTTACAGACCGGCAATTGAACAGGGAGAAAACCCACCTACGATGTGTAGAGACCTAGGTCCAAATCGCCTCCTTCATTTTCACCTCGGACCTCCATTAGTGCGCCTCCGCCATATGCACAAATGTCCCAGAAATTGGGGCTTGAACATTGTGTAGCAATAATTAGACACTTCAAAGTGGTATCCATTCATCATTTTTTGAGTTTGCCCAATTTCACACAAAGTAATGGAGAGACGTGCCTAATTATGATCAACCAGTATTTGTTTGTGTTTAATATCGAGGCTTGACGTCACGTGAAGTACCTCGAGTACCAAATTAAATGTTTACAATATCAGGGTGAATTTTCTCATTCGCATTGCATTCTCGTTTTATAATTTAAATGTGCAACATTCATTGCATCATTCAAGTCACAAGTGTGTCCCACTGAAGTATAATAAGAACGGTGTGCCCCCCGAAATGTATGTTTTTTGTTGTTGTTGTAGGCTACAGGTAGGAATTAGGGATGCAAGCAGAGGATGCTGATGAAGTAGGCCTAAAGCAAAAAGAAAAATATAGTTACCCCAACTAAGTAATCATTAAAGATTTGCATTATCTCAATTATAATTATGTCACTGCATGACATTGAACATTTGTTATAACCGGCAATTATTATAGTCTTTGAAGCCAAAAACAGGACATGTATTTTGGGGAAATGCTCTAAATAGCAAGTTGATGTGTTTATTTTCATACCAATATATGAAACCAAAATTGCACTAGTTTACTGAAAAAATATAAATTAGGCTTTCAACTATCACAGCCAGGGGCACATTGGCCATTTGGCAATTCTGGTAAATTACAGGTGGGCTGGACCATTTTTGTGTTGGGTGGGCTGGTGGAAATTGACACACACAAAAAAAATGTAAATAAAATAAAATAAAACAATGAAAAAGGTTACATTGTCGGTGGTCCAAGGGCCTGTTAAGATCATTTTAAAAGATGTTTGCATAATTTCACTGTTATAGTAATATGTAATGGGGTGGCATCAGTTCAGCTAAACCTAGGGAATGGCAAAATCTCAAAAATTATTTTTGGAGAACAGCAAAAACAAAAACGACTCCAAGCATGAATTATATTAGGTTTAAAGTCTGTGGAACTCTGTGTACAATTTCAAGCACTACTCAACCTCCTTATAAATTAACTCTACTTGTGGAACTGCAAAATGAAATAGATGCATAATACATGCTACCAAGTCACAACAAGGCTGACTTCAAATACCGCCATCACTGTGAAAATAACCAGTGAATAACACAGCTGACCGCAAATGCAAACTATGCCAGATAAATCCTACACATGCATTGAAATAAAAGGCATACACTGCCGTTCAAAAATGTTTGTCAATTAAAATAACATCAAATTGATCAGAAATACAGTGTAGACATTGTTAATGTTTTAAATTACTATTATAGCTGGGAACGGCTGATTATTAATTAAATACCTACATAGGCATACAGAGGCCCATTATCAGCAACCATCACTCCTGTGTTCCAATGGCACGTTGTGTTAACTAATCCAAGTTTATCAGTTTAAAAGGTTAATTGGTCATTACAAAACCTTCTGCAATTATGTTAGTACAGCTGAAAGCTGTTGTTCTGATCAAAGAAGCAATAAAACTGGCCTTCTTTAGACTAGTTGAGTATCTGGAGCATCAGTATTTGTGGGTTTGATTAAAGGCTCAAAATGGCCAGAAACAAATAACTTTCTTCTGATACTCGTCAGTCTATTCTTGTTCTAAGAAATGAAGGCTATTCCATGTGAGAAATTGAAACTGAAGATCTCGTACAATGCTGTGTACTACTCCCTTCACAGAACAGCGAAAACTGGCTCTAACCAGAAAAGAAAGAGGAGTGGGAGGCCCCGGTGCACAACTCAGCAAGAGTACATTAGAGTGTCTAGTTTGAGAAATAGACACCTCACAAGTCCTCAGCTGGCAGCTTCATTAAATAGTACCGCCAAAACACCAGTCTCAACGTCAACCGTGAAGAGGCAACTACGGGATGCTGGCCTTCTAGGCAGAGTTGCAAAGAAAGCCATATCTCACACTGGCCAATAAAAATAAAAGATTAAGATGGGCAAAAGAACACAGACACTTGACAGAGGCAAGTTTATTTGCTGCTTTAATCAGAACAACAGTTTTCAGCTGTGCTAACATAATTGCAAAAGGGTTTTCTAGTGATCAATTTGCATTTTAAAATGATAAACTTGGATTAGCTAACACAACGTGCCATTGGAACACAAGAGTGATAGTTGCTGATAATGGGCCTCTGTACGCATATGTAGATATTCCTTAAAAAGTCTGCCGTTTCTAGCTACAATAGTCATTTACAACATTAACAACGGTGGCCCCAGGACCAACTTTGGGAAACACATAGTGGAGCTCCGTGGCATGGTGGTGAATGAACTGCGCCCAACACAGCTGATCTAGTCGCCAGCTATATAATTTTTTTTTAGATTTTTTTTTCAGTTAGGTAATCTACAATGCATACAGTTGAACTCAGAAGTTTACATCCACTTAGGTTGGAGTCATTAAAACTAGTTTTTTTAACCACCACAAATTTCTTGTTAAACTATAGTTTTAGCAAGTCGGATATGACATCTACTTTGTGCATGACACAAGTAACTTTTCCAACAATTGTTTACAGGCAGATTATTTCACTTATAATTCACTGTATCACAATTCCAGTGGGTCAGAAGTTTACTTACACTAGGTTGACTGTGTCTTTAAACAGCTTAGAAAATTACAGAAAATGATGTCATGGCTTTAGAAGCTTCTGGTAGGCTAATTGACCTCATTTGAGTCAATTGGAGGTGTACCTGTGAAAGTATTGCAAGGCCTACCTTCAAACTCAGTGCCTCTTTGCTTGACACCATGGGAAAATCTAAAGAAATCAGCCAAGACCTCAGAAATAAATTGTAGACCTCCACAAGTCTGGTTCATCATTGGGAGCAATTTCCAAATGCCTGAAGGTACCGCGATCATCTGTACAAACAATACTACGCAAGTATAAACACCATAAGACCACGCAGCTGTCACACCGCTCAGGAAGGAGATGCGTTCTGTCTCCTAGAGATGAACGTATTTTGGTTGCGAATAGTAGAAATCAATCCCAGAACAACCGCAAAGGATCTTGTGAAGATGATTGAGGAAACAGGTACAAAAGTATCTATATCCACAGTAAAACGAGTCTTGTATTGACATAACCTGAAAGGCCGCTCAGCAAGGAAGAAGCCACTGCTCCAAAACTGTCATAAAAAAGCCAGACTACGGTTTGCAACTGGACATGGGGACAAAGATTGTACTTTTTGGAGAAATGTCCTCTGGTCTGATGAAACAGAAATAGAACTGTTTGGCCACAATGACCATCATTATGTTTGGAGAAAAAAGGGGGAGGCTTGCAAGCTGAAGAATACCATCCCAACTGTGAAGCACGGGGGTGGCAGCATCATGTTGTAGGGGTGTTTTGCTGCAGGAGGGACTGGTGCGCTTCACAAAATAGATGGCATCACGAGGCAGGAAAATGATGTGGATATATTTAAGCAACATCTCAAGACATCAGTCAGGAAGTTAAAGCATGCTTGCAAATGGGTCTTCCAAATGGACAATGACCCCAAGCATACTTCCAAAGTTGTGGAAAACTGTCTTAAGGACAACAAAGTCAAGATATTGGAGTGGCCATCACAAAGACCTGACTTCAATCCTATAGGAAATGTGTGGGCAGAACTGAAAAAAGCGTGTGTGAACAAGAAGGCCTACAAACCTGACTCAGTTACACCAGCTCTGTCAGGAGGAATGGGCCAAAATTCACCCACCTTATTGTGGGAAGCTTGTGAAAGGCTACCCGAAACGTTTGACCCAAGTTAAACAATTTAAAGGTAATGCTACCAAATACTAATTGAGTGTATGTAAACTTATGACCCACTGGGAATGTGATGAACTAAATAAAAGCTGAAATAAATCATTCTCTCAACTATTATTCTGACATTTCACATTCTTAAAATAAAGTGGTGATCCTAACTGACTTAAGACAGGGAATTTTTACTAGGATTAAATGTCAGGAATTGTGAAACTGAGTTTAAATGTATTTGGCTAAGGTGTATGTAAACTTCCATCTTCAACTGTATATGAAAATTATATAGGTCTGGCAAAGGGGACAAGAAGTCCCGTTGGTGTCTACATCAAAATGTATGGTCTTATTATTAGTAGGCTTTACTTAAATGGTGAAAAAAGTTAACTGACAGTGTTCCTCTCCTTGCCTTTCTCATTTCTCTTACCCGTTTAGTGAGGTCAATTCCCTCCACATCATTCAAATAAAAACAGAAAATATTCACTTTATTTCCCGCCTTCCATCATTTCTATTCCCTAAAATGACCTTGATAGCTCACGACAGTGAATGGCATTGAAGGGCTTCACAACATTACACACACACACACACACACACACACACACACACACACACACTGTGCAACTAAGCCTAGGGTGCCAATCATTTTGTCCATGCCATTTGTCTTTACTTTCCAGTGGTGGAAAAAGTACTCAATTGTGATACCTGAATACAAGTAAAAAGTCAAAGTAAATGCTATACATCAAGTTCCTTATATTTATCAAACCAGACGGGATGATTTTCTTGTTTTTTATTTATTTACGGACAGACAGAGGCACACTCTCACACCGAGACATAATTTACAAACGCAGTATTTGTGTTGAGTGAGTCCACCAGATCAGAGGCAGTAGGAATGACAATGTGTTATATTGATAGGTGCTTGAATTGGACCATATTGCTGTCCTGCCTGAGCATTAGAAATGTAACGAGTACTTTTGGGTGTCAGGTAAAATGTATGGGAGTAAAGACTACATATTTTCTTTTGGAATGTAGTGGAGTAAAAGTTGTCAAAAATATAAATAGCAAAGTAAAGTTCTGATACCCCCAAAAACTCCTTAAATATTAGTTCAAAGTATATTTACTTAAGTCATTTACCCCACTGTTATTTTCAAAATAAAATTTCTAAACTTCAGTTTACAAAAATAAAATTGAATCGGCAATGCTGAAAATCCAATAACAAGGTGTGGAGACCAAAGTTTTGGATTTTTTTATTTCAATTTATTTGAGAAGAAACAGGGAATTATTTAAGAAAAGTGCAAGGGTGCCAATATATTTGGCCACTACTGTAGAAATATCCTTACACCTTTGATTAAAATACCACACACCTTTGCTTTTACCACACAATTCATACTTTTTGCTAAAACTAAACTAAAGGCTATATGCCTCCACTTTTCTTTCTCCCGTTTTATTTATTTAAAAAGTTACAAATACATAAGATTAGTCATAAGATTAGCAGTGTGGTTAAGGTTAGGGTTGAGATTAGGTTTAAAATCAGATATTAAGAAGAGAAATTGTGGTAACCAGTGACGACCTCTTGGCATATATAGTTAGCTAACAGTCATAAGTAATATGCCTTTTCGTAATTATATGATTCCTAAACCATACCCGGGGAAGAGGCCAAACTCTTTGGCCATGACTTAACGTAGTGGGACGGTTCTTCTCTTACACCAATTCCAAGAGGGTTCCTAAAACCGTTGCACTCAAAGAAGCCGGGCTGCTTGTAGCCGGAGTGGCTTTTGGTTGAAACAGAGACGAAGAGGAAGAGAGAGCCCAAACTCGTCTGAAGATTTGTCTTGCTCCACAGTAGGTGGAGTTTTTTCGCCGACCAAGGAAGGAGTTTTTGTATGCAGGTCGATGAGAGTGTGTCGAATTTGGTCACCAAAAAAATGTATGGTTTATTTGCTACGTGAGGTTTATTTGATCGAATAGACGTTTCGTAATGCATAATACGAGTGTACTGACATAAGTAGGACACGTGACATCCTGGCAACTGAGAAAAAACACTTAATTTCGGAGTTGTTTCGAGAATGCATATTCATGATTGAGGCAAGTAGCATAGCGTTTCTCTCAAATGAACACAGTAGGTTGACGTCAACAACCCTCATCGAATATTTAAGTTAAAGGCCCAACGGGGTGTGGTATATGGCCCATATACCACGGCTAAGGGCTGTTCTTAGGCATGACTCAAAGCCGTGGTATATTAGCCATACACCACAAACCCCGAGGTTCTTTATTGCTATCATAAACGTAATTAGGGCAGTAAAAATACATGTTTTGTCACACCCATTATATATGGTCTGATATACCACGGCGGTCAGCCAATCAGCAGTCAGGGATCGAACCACACAGTTTATATTTCAAAATAGGTTACAATAATTAGATAATTAGATTTATCCACCAATCCAAAGAAATGATAGGCGGGAGCTAAACGGTGCGCCGTGCCGCTTTGTGGACAACGACTGCCATTGTTCGGGCGGATAGACAAGTCTCTTGTCAGTATATCCATAATCTTTGCTTGAAGAGAACGTTGTCAGAGGGCAGACTTTCGAAAAGCTTCTGGACAGTGCGAGAGCCTTCACGAACAGAAAGGGAAGAGAAAGCATGGCTTTAAACCTTACCATCAACAGTAGCAACCCTCCTTTAGGTAAGCGTGATAGTATTGTTTGAGAGGTAAAGCTAAAATATGGATAAGAATCTTTGGCTAGTAAAAGTAAGCTATCATGTGTCGCCTGACAGTGAGGGTCCGTGATGACAGTTCATTATAGCTACTGAGAGCTAGCTAGACTTCTGTTGTCGTGACACAATGTCGAAACTATCGCCAGGAAATAAGTAATTATAGATGTTATGTTGATATTTAATGTAGTAAATTTATCCTAGCTATAGTTAGATATTTTAAGTTCTCAATGCATGCTGTAACAATAGTCGTTGGAAATGTCAGCTAAATAAGTCACAACATAGCTAACGTAGCTAGCTAGCTTAATAATGAAGCTACGCTAGATGGGAAGTGAACCAGTATTTGGACCGACGATGAATATGACGAGATGATCTTTCTGCCCAGAATGCTTCTAGTCATCTAACCATTAGACAGCTCTGCAAGCGTTGACTTACTGTATGTCAACGCGTTCGTTACTCACCAAATACCTGCCCTGCCTGCAACTATCTTCATTTCTTTTGTTTCGCCCGGTACAGTACCTTAACATATTCACACCCCTTGACCTTAACCACCTTTTGTTGTTACAGCCGACATTTATATTTTGTCACTGATCTACACACGATACCCCATCATGTCAACGGGGAATTATATTATAGAAATGTTTACAAAATAAAATAATGCTGAAATATATTGAATCTGTAAGTATTAAGCCCCTTTTATGGCAAGCCTAAATAACTTAAGGAGTAAAAATTAGCTAACAAGTCAGATAAATTGCATGGACTAACTGTGTGCAATGGTGTGTAACATGATTTTCTTTTAATGACTACCCCATCTCTGTACCCCACACAAACACAGCAAAAAAAGAAAGGCCCTCACTGTCAACTGCGTTTATTTTCAGCAAACTTAACATGTGTAAATATTTGTAAGAACATAACAAGATTCAACAACTGAGACAAACTGAACAAGTTCCACAGACATGTGACGAACAGAAATGGAATAATGTGTCCCTGAACAAAGGGGGGTCAAAATCAAACGCAACAGTCAGTATCTGGTGTGGCCACCAGCTGCATTAAGTACTGCAGTGCATCTCCTCCTCATGGAATGCACCAGATTTGCCAGTTCTTGCTGTGAGAGGTTACCCCACTCTTCCACCAAGGCACCTGCAAGTTCCCGGACATTTCTGGGGGGAATGGCCCTAGGGCCTCACCTGCCGATCCAACAGGTCCCAGACGTGCTCAATGGGATTGAGATCCGGGCTTGTCGCTGGCCATGGCAGAACACTGACACTCCTGTCTTGCAGGAAATCACATACACAACGAGCAGTATGGCTGGTGGCATTGTCATGCTGTCAGGTCAGGATGAGCCTGCAGGAAGGGTACCACATGAGGGAGGAGGATGTCTTCCCTGTAACGCACAGCATTGAGATTGCCTGCAATGACAACAAAGCTCAGTCCAATGATGCTGTGACACTCTGCCCCAGACCACGACGGACCCTCCACCTCCAAATCGATCCCGCTCCAGAGTACAAGCCTCGGTGTAACTCTCATTCCTTCAATGATAAACACAAATCTGACCAACCGTGACTCGTCAGTGAAGAGCACATTTTGCCAGTCCTGTCTGGTCCAGTGACGGTGGGTTTGTGCCCATAGGCGACGTTGTTGCCGGTGATGTCTGGTGAGGACCTGCCTTACAACAGGCCTACAAGCCCTCAGTCCAGCCTCTCTCAGCCTATTGTGGACAGTCTGAGCACTGATGGAGGGATTGTGCGTTCCTGGTGTAACTCGGGCAGCTGTTGTTGCCATCCTGTAGCTGTCCCACAGGTGCGATGTTCGCATGTACCGAACCTGTGCACGTGTTGTTACACGTGATCTGTCACTGCGAGGACGATCAGCTGTCCGTCCTGTCTCCCTGTAGCGCTGTCTTAGGCATCTCACAGTACGGACATTGCAATTTACTGCCCTGGCCACATCTTGTAGTCCTCATGCCTCCTTGCAGCATGCCTAAGGCACGTTCACGCAGATGAGCAGGGACCCTGGGCATCTTTCTTTTGGTGTTTTTCAGAGCCAGTTGAAAGGAGTCTGTAAGCTGTTAGTGTCTTAATGACTGTTCCACAGGTGCATATTCATTAATTGTTTATGGTTCATTGAACAAGCATGGGAACAGTGTTGAAAGCCTTTACAACGAAGATCTGGGAAGTTATTTGGATTTTTTTTTACAAATTGTCTTTGAAAGACAGGGTCCTGAAAAAGGGACATTTCTTTTTTTTTTTAATGAGTTTACAAATATCTGTAAGGCCCTTCAAAGTTGTGCCGGGAGTTTCAAGCACAGATCCATCCACACAAACCAGGGAGGTTTTCTGACAGCTGGTGCAATTGAGTCAGGTTTGTGGGCCTACTTGCTCACACATGCTTTTTCAGTTCTGCCCACAAACTTTCTATGGGATTGAGGTCAGGGCTTTGTGATGACCACTTCAATACCTTGACTTTGTTGTCCTGAAGCCATTTTGCCACAACTTTGGAAGTATGCTTAGGGTCTTGGTCCATTTGGAAGACCCATTTGTGACCAAGCTTTAACTTCCTGACTGATTTCTTGAGATTTTGCTATAATATATCCACATAATTTCCCTGCCTCCTGATGATGCCGTCTTTTTTGTGACGTGCAGCAAAGCACCCCCACCCCCACAACATGATGCTGCCACCCCCTTGCTTCACGGTTGGAATGGTGTTCTTCAGCTTGCAAGCCGCCCCGTTTTTCTCCAAACATAACGATGGTCATTATGTCCAAACAATAATATTTTTGTTTCATCAGACCAGAGGACATTTCTCCAAAAAGTACAATCTTTGTCCTCGTGTGCAGTTGCAAACCGTAGTATTGCTTTTTTATGGCGGTTTTGGGGCAGTGGCTTCTTCCTTGCTGTACGGCCTTTCAGGTTATGTCGATATAGGACTCGTTTTACTGTGGATATCAATACTTTTGTACCTGTTTCCTCCAGCATCTACACAAGGTCCTTTGCTGTTGTTCTGGGATTGATTTGCACTTTTCACACCAAAGTACGTTCATCTCTAGGAGACATAACGCATCTCCTTCCTGAGCGGTGTGACAGCTGCGTGGTCCCATGGTGTTTATACTTGCATACTATTGTTTGTACAGATGAACGTGGTACCTTCAGGCATTTGGAAATTGCTCCCAATGATGAACCAGACTTGTGGAGGTCTACAATTTATTTCTGAGGTCTTGGCTGATTTCTTTAGATTTTCCCATGATGTCAAGCAAAGAGGCACTGAGTTTGAAGGTAGGCCTTGAAATACATCCACAGGTACACCTCCAATTGACTCAAATGATGTCAATTAGACTATAAGAAGCCTCTAAAGCAATGACATCATTTTCTGGAATTGTCTAAGCTGTTTAAAGGCACAGTCAACCTAGTGTAAGTAAACTTCTGACCCACTGGAATTGTGATACAGTGAATTATAAGTGAAATAATCTGTCTGTAAACAATTGTTGGAAAAATGAGTTATGCACAAAGTAGATGTCTTAACTGACTTGCCAAAACTATAGTTTTAACAATACATTTGTGAAGTGGTTGAAACGCATAGCTTGGAGTCATTAAAACTTGTTTATCTAAACTTCCGACTTCAACTGTAGGTACCTCAGTTGCATATTTGGTGAGTAAATGGCTATCTGGTTAATTAAAACATTTTGCGAAATGTTTCTTGCAAGGTCATAAGATGGCTGCATCTTAAATCATTTTTGCACATGGTTCAAGATGATCCAGCCACCCTAATCATAGACTGTTCTCTCTGCTACCGCACCGCAAGCGATACCTGAGTGCCAAGACTTGGTCCAGAATGCTTCTTAACAGCTTCTACCCCCAAGCCATGAGACTGCTAATCGAATGGCTATCTGGACTATTTGCACTGACTCCCCCCTCTATTTTTACACTGCTGCTCCTTGCTGTTTTATCATCTATTATCTATGCGTAGGTGTTAAGTGACTATCTACATGTACAGTACCAGTCAAAAGTTTGGACACATCTACTCATAACAGAGTTCAAAATAAATTCTATGTATGTAAACACATGTGGAATCATGTACTAACCAAAAAAGCTTCACCTGGAATGCTATATTTTATGAGATTCTTCAAAGTATCCACCCTTTGCCTTGACAGCTTTGCACACTCTTGGCATTCTCTCAACCAGCTTCATGAGATAGTCACCTGGAATGCATTTCAATTGACAGGTGTTTCTTGTTAAATGTTAATTTGTGGAGTTTCTTTCCTTCTTAATGCATTTGAGGCAATCAGTTGTGTTGTGACAAGGTAGGGGTGGTATACAGAAGATGTCCCTATTTGGTGAAAGACCATATTATGGCAATAACAGCTCAAGTTAGCAAAGAGAAGCGGCAGTCTGTTACTTTAAGACATGAATGTCAGTCAATCTGGAAAATGTCAAGAACTTTGTTTTTTCAAGTGCAGTCGCAAAAACCACCAAGCGCTGTGATGAAACCGGCTCTCATGAAGGGGACCGCCACAGGAAAGGAAGATCCAGAGTAACCTCTGCTGCAGAGGATAAGTTCATTAGAGTTACCAGTCTAAGAAATTGCAGCCCAAATAAATGCTTCAGAGTTCAAGTAATAGACACATCTCAACATCAACTGTTCAGAGGAGACTGCATGAATACCATGAATAATTGCTGCAAAGAAACCACTACTAAAGTACACCAATAAGAAGAGACTTTCTTTTGCTAAGAAACGCAAGCAATGGACATTTGACAGGTGGAAATCTGTCCTTTGGTCTGATGAGTCCAAATGTGAGATTTTTGGTGTGGGCCTGCTTTGCTGGTGACACTGTCAGTGATTTCATTTTTTAAAAATAAATTGAAATCAAGGCACACTTAACCAGCATGGCTACCACAGCAATCTTCAGTGATTCGCCAGTCCCATTAAGTGCAAACCAGATGGGATATAATTTGTTTTTCAAACACACCTCCAGGCTGTGTAAGGGCTATTTGACCAAGGAGAGGGATTGTGCTGCATCAGATGACATGGCCTCCACATCGCCCGACCTCAACCCAATTGAGATGGTTTGGGATGAGTTGGACCGCAGAGTGAAGGAAAAGCAGCCAACAAGTGCTTAGCATATGTGGAAACTCCTTCAAGGCTGTTGGAAAAGCATTCCAGGTGAAGCATTTTTGTTTACTACATGATTCCATATGTGTTATCATAGTTTGTCTTTACTATTATTCTGCAATGTATAAAAAATAAATACCCTTGATTTTTTTAAACATTTTAATATTACCTTTTATTTAACTCGGCAAGTCAGTTAAGAACTAATTCTTATTTTCAATGACGGCCTAGGAACAGTGGGTTAACTGCCTGTTAAGGGGCAGAACGACAGATTTGTACCTTGTCAGTTCAGGGATTTGAACTTGCAACCTTTCGGTTACTAGTCCAACGCTCTAACCACTAGGCTACCCTGAGTAGGTGTGTCCAAACTTTTGACTGTTACTCTACATATTACATCAATTACCTTAACTAACCTGTGGCCCACACATTGACTCATTACTCTTTTTTTAAATTTTTTACTTTAGTTGGTAAATATTTTCTTAATGTTGGTTAAGCTTGTAAGTAACCATTTCACGGTAAGGTCTACTACACTTGTTGTATTCGCATGTGACAAATAACATTTAATTTGAATAGTTGCTGTCATGGTGTTTGCAATAATAACTTGCTGATGCAAACGACATGAGACCAGCTGGAATTACTTGAACTGGTTTATGCATTCCAATCAGAATTTATCATTGGCCTGTTGATGGGAAGTTATTCACAGTTCAAAGCTGTTGAGTATACAAAAACAACTGTGAAACCACTCTTGTGACTCTTGTCACAGAACAATTTTGGCAAGTTTCTTAAGTATGCATACTAGCTAATCTAAATTGCCAAACACAAGCATTCTGGATGATATCATAATCATGTTTGTTTCCAACATTCAGGGTTGTTTTTCATCAAGAAGTCAGTTCTGCTTCGTGTTTTGTTTCCTTGCCTTGATACTAACGAGGATCGTGATATTGGTATCGTCCCGGCCCTAGTTGACAGACATTTGTCAATTAGACCGACCGCCTCAATTGGGTCTTATGTTGCAACATTTGAAATCATGTTTCTTTTTTCTTTTTCTTTTTACATTGGGTAAAAGTAGATTCAGATCAACAAAATGGTATATCAAACACTGCAGTTGAGGAACAGTGGGAAAGTAATTCTGATTTGAAAGGTAATTAACTTGTACCCCCTCCTTTTGATAAAATGGCTCTTGAATGTTTTGGTACGCCTACTGGAGAGCTCTTTGTCTACACCTATTAAGTAGGTGTAGACAGGTAGGTAGTTAGCTAAACAGTAAACCACAATCCTAACCCACACCTACAGTACGAACGCATTGTCATAGCTAGCCACCATGCATGTAACGCTGGAGTATGAATCTGCAGGTAGGTAAAGTTAACCAACTAGGTTCAATGTTAACTAGCTAACGTTCGCTAACTTGCTAACAGTACGCTTTAACTTGCAAGGAAAACAACTTTCTGACAAAATTCAAAACGCATAATATCTGAAAATGTAGTTAGACTCTTACCCATACACATGGATGAATACATCACAGCAGCGTGTATTTTCTGGGCAGCAATGTTGAGCGCAGTAGCAACACTTCTGCAGTTTTCCATGGCTAATGTTATATTTTTCAAAAAAGCTGCGGTAGCAAGGATTGTCTACACATACTGAGCAGCTAATGTTATAGACCGGGTTGCCCAAAAAATATCAGGGTAAGTTGCTCGAGGCAGGTTGATTTGTTGCTAAATTACGTTGTGATGTCATTGCGTGGCAATGTAAAACTGCGTCATTACGTAGAATACCCAATAACGTGACTCAAATTGACTGGTCATCTCTGCAAAATAAACATGATTTGACATTCATTCAGGTACAGACTGCGACTCTTTTCTGTACTTCTGGCTGTACAATTTTGATTGAGACATGTTGATTCATGTTCTGTTCAAGATCAAACATTCATGACCAACTATATTCATTGGGTTTGGCTCGTCGAACCAGTACTACTGCTGCTGTCAGCCAACAATGATTTGCAATTTGCTGAAATTGCTGCTGGCCTGCTGCTGCCTGTGCACAAGCTGAGCGTCTGCTGCTGACGTCACTCACAATGCACTTTTTCAGCCAGGCATGTGACTGAGTGTGTGACAGAGAAAATAGTTTTTGTGTCATTTAGAGGGAAAATGTGTGCATTTTAGCATTTGAGTCACTTTTCAAAAGTTGCTAAAAGTTCAAAATACAATTTTAAAAGTTTCAAATTGTTGCCAGGGTAGTCTGAAAAGTTGCCTAATCTAGCAACAAAATGGCTAAATTTGCATCACTGGTTATAGACCGAAGCGCGCTACATGGCAGAACAATCCGAACTCATCTCTAGGCATGTCCAGCCTATCCATTATCCTATCCATTGTCTGGTACACAGCAATGTGAGAACATAACATTTTGTGTGTTTTAGAACTTGTTTAGTCTCTGGGGTGCCCCCTGGTTAGTTGGTAACTAAGGGTTATGAAATCAACACACACTTTCCACTTTATATTTAGGGCACTCTGTCAAGTAATGGATGTGTGATAGGACTGGTGAGGTCTTTAGTTTCCAATTACATTGTGATTACTTTCTTTTCCTGCAGGGGCACTGTTGGCAGCCGAGCATGTGAAGGGCAGCGTGAACTTGTCTGTGGATGAGGGCAAAGACAACAAGCTCCATGTCTCAGAGTGAGTACACAACTACCACAACACCTAGCAATGACTTTTTCTTCACAAATGTTCTCGTGACAATGTGTCATTGATGTGTGAAGAGAGAGTAAAGGATTTGTTACTTTTTACGTTTACGCTGTTTAGTTTTTTTTGCCGAAGTACCAATAGTGACTAGGCTTATATAAGGACGTTTTATAAGGCACTGACTGTGCAATAATCAAGTGTTTTGTCTGGTGGTTATTCTCCCCCTCTCTCCCTCAGGTCAGTGCAGTTCAGCGACGTGAACTCCATCACTCGCTACCTTGCCCGTGTGACTCCCACTCTGAGCTTGTACGGCTCCAACATGCTGGAACAAACTGAGGTGATAGACTAACACTGCCACACTGATTCCCAAGTGCTTGGGCTTGCCCAAAATTTACCCAGCATTATTAGCTCTCGCTGTGTTATGGCTACTCAACTCAGAGCTTGGAGGCCCCACTAAATACATTTTTATATATTTTTTTTAACCCCCCTTTTCTCCATAATTTTCATATCCAATTGGCAATCCCGTACGGACTCAGGAGAGGCGAAGGTCCTCTGAAACAGAACCCCGCCAAGCCGCACTGCTTCTTGACACAATGCACACTTAACCCAGAAGCCAGCCACACCAATGTGTCGGAGGAAACGCCGTACACCTGGCGACCATGTCAGCGTGCATGCGCCCGGCCCGCCACAGGAATTACTAGAGCCCGATGGGACAAGGACATCCCTGCCGGCCTAACCCAGACGACGCTGGGCCAATTGTACGTCGCCTCATGAATCTCCCTGTCGCGGCCGGCTGAGACAGCTCGATATCAAACAAGGATCTGTAGTAATGCAGTGCCTTACACCGCTGCACCACTCGGGAGGCCCTCACTAAATTAATTCAGCCATTCACTGCTATTTAATGGATCAACTTATTATTACTTGAACCTTATCAGTTGCGATGCAGCTATATCCAAGGCATTTCAGATTGTGTGCCATTCGGTCCCCTCCCCTCCTTACTATTGCTCAACTGGTCTACTTTTCAATACCCTCCCCTTCATCCCCTCATCTGTCTCTCTCCAGGTGGACCACTGGATGGAGTTCAGTACGCGGCGCGTGTGTGGCCAGTCGGGCCTAGCTACGGCCCTGGGGGAGCTGGACATGGCCTTGGCTCTGCGCACATTCCTGGTGGGCCACAGCCTGACTCTGGCCGACCTGTGTGTGTGGGCCGCGCTCAAAGGTCAGTCAGTCCCAGTGACTCAGCTGACCCTAGTGGGCGTCTAACTATATAACCAAAGATGGATGGGGTGTTGTCTTGTCTCTGACTATGATTCAATAATATGACATGCAATTTTATCAAATCGATTACCTAATGTTTCATTGATTACGTGATTGAACAATGCAACAATTAAACCATTACTAACCTGGGGCACCATGGAAGCATTAAGTTATATAATAATTTATATAGAGTGGTTATTTCCTGAATCCACTTAAAGATATGAATATCTTTTATATCAATAGCAGTTAATAATTAAACGTCACCTCGATTGGTCTCATTCTGATTGTCGTAAGTACTTGGTTATCTGCACGAACCCTGGCTGAGAAGTTGAATCAGCAATACACAAATTGGTTCAATTATTTATTTATTAAATACCTAAATAATCACACAGAATTACACAGATCTTCATTGTAAAGGCTTTAAACACTGTTTTCCATGATTGTTCAATGAACCATAAACAATTAATGAACATGCACCTGTGGAACGGTCATTAAGACACTAACAGCTTACAGACGGTAGGCAATTAAGGTAAATTATGAAAACTTAGGACACTAAAGATGCCTTTCTAGTTACTCTGAAAAACACCAAAAGAAAGATGCCCAGGGTCCCTGCTCATCTGCGTGAACGTGCCTTAGGCATGCTGCAAGGAGGCATGAGGACTGCAGATGTGGCCAGGGCAATAAATTGCAATGTCCGTACTGTGAGATGGCTAAGACAGCGCTACAGGGAGACAGGACGGACAGCTGATCGTCCTCGCAGTGACAGACCACGTGTAACAACACCTGCACAGGATTGGTACTTCCGAACATCACACCTGTGGGACAGATACAGGATGGCAACAACAGCTGCCCGAGTTACACCAGGAACGTGCAATCCCTCCATCAGTGCTCAGACTGTCCGCAATAGGCTGAGAGAGGCTGGACTGAGGGCTTGTAGGCCTGTTGTAAGGCAGGTCCTCACCAGACATCACCGGCAACAACGTCGCCTATGGCCACAAACACACCTTCGCTGGACCAGACAGGACTGGCAAAAAGTGCTCTTCACTGACGAGTGGCGGGTTTGTCTCACCAGGGGTGATGGTCGGATTTGCATTTATCATTGAAGGAATGAGCGTTACACCGAGGCCTGTACTCTGGAGCGGGATCGATTTGGAGGTGGAGGTTCCGTCTGGGTCGGTGTGTCACAGCATCACCGGACTGAGCTTGTTGTCATTGCAGGCAATCTCAACGCTGTGCGTTACAGGGAAGACCATCTCCTCCCAATCTCCTCCCTCATGTGGTACCCTTTCTGCAGGCTCATCCTGACATGACCCTCCAGCATGACAATGCCACCAGCCATACTGCTCATTCTGTGCGTGATTTCCTGCAAAACAGGAATGTCAGTGTTCTGCCATGGCCAGCGACGAGCCCGCATCTCAATCGCATTGAGCACGTCTGGGACCTGTTGGATCGGCGGGTGAGGGCTAGGGCCATTCCCCCCAGAAATGTCCGGGAACTTGCAGGTGCCTTGGTGGAAGAGTGGGGTAACCTCTCACAGCAAGAACTGGCAAATCTGGTGCATTCCATGAGGAGGAGATGCACTGCAGTACTTAATGCAGCTGGTGGCCTCACCAGATACTGACTTTTGATTTTGACCCCCCCCCCCCTTTGTTCAGGGACACATTATTCCATTTCTGTTCATCACATGTCTGTGGAACTTGTTCAGTTTGTCTCAGTTGTTGAATCATACAAATATTTACACTTGTTAAGTTTGCTGAAAATAAACTCAGTTGACAGTGAGGACGTTTCTATTTTTTTGCTGAGTTTGATCTGTCCTGTCATGAAAAGCCCCTAGTGGGCTAACCCAATATGGCTGGTTACGCAAAGGAAGGGGGTTGAGTTTCAATGAAAGAGCGTAAATACAGAATCTTATGCATTCTAATAACCGCCCAAAAGGGAAAAGGAAAATGCAATATATATATTTACTCTGAGTTGCGCTTTGATAGATGGGTCGAAGATTGAAGACTGGTTTTCCCAGCAGAGATCGCCATTGTCCTTTTTGAAGAATCTTTCTGGTCCTAAAGTTGTAGAGCGGATCCGTTAATGTTCCCTGTTGTTATTAGGAGATTGTCTGTCCTTTCTTAGGCCATGTACGCTTACAGCTGGAGCTGATAACTCAACGTCTAGGAGGTATCACTTCTTCTTTAGGGAATAATCATTCAAAGTTCATACCAAGTTGCCACAATCAGCTCTCGCTGTATTCTGGCTGGTCTAGTTGATATAACCATTTCTGCGTGGTGATTGTCAGCTCCACATTGACATTTGCCCTTTTAAACGTATGGACACCAGTCCTCATGTCATTGCGAACTGAGGTTGACTTCTGTCAACGGGCTTTTGCACTGGGGGAGAGAAGGGTGTGTTTCATTGTTCTCAACCAATGTCTGTTCACTTGGGCGTGGCCACTGAGTGAGAATAAGTTTACTTATGAAAACAATTCTCTCATTTAGAAGCTAAAATCACATTTAATCTCCCCACAAATAGTTTCATATTTAAATTGCACAATTCCATGTGAATCTGCTAACTAGAATGTGTTGATTTTCCAAGATACAATTTGTCCTCCTATCATCATCATCATATATATATATATATATATATATGTTCCAGACAACAACTGATCTGACATCGTATTCTTTAAGTACCAACGGACACTTTCAACTGGTTGAGAAAGGGAAATATTGTTCCATTCCCCAACCTTGTGATGATACTGTACTTTCTCTGTGGTGACACAGGGTTTTCCAATAGTCCATTCTGTAGAGTGGAGAGAAAAGGGGGAAAGGTTATTTATGGGGGGGTCATAAACCTCACCCAACAGGGCAATGTCATGACAGTGTAGACAGTCATACATAATAGCGCAGGCAAATGTATATCTAAAAACTTAACTATTTAGATGCACCTTGTACTAGATGCACAGAGCTATATTGATAACATATATCTGATGTTGAGGGGTCGAGGCTAGGCATTGATCTTGGACTTGACAGTTGTATGTTCTTGCCCTCTCTCTTTCTCTCTCACACATTCACACGTGTGTCCGTACAGGTAGCAACGAGTGGCAGTCAATCCAGAAGCAGGTGGGGGTGTTCTCTCACGTGGCTCGCTGGTTTTCATTCCTGGGCTCCCAGGTACCCTTTACTGCAGTGAGCAACAAGTATGCCAACAGCAAGGCCCCTCCTTGCAAGTCCGATGTAAGTAACACAACTGCCAAAGGTTAACTCGCTGTATGTCTCCTCTTTGCATTGGAAATAATGGATTTCTGTCTGTAAATCCAATGTAAAGAGGAGTCCTAGCTTGAAATCTGCGCACTTCACACAAACTTACACTTAAATCAACCATGCATGCATTCCCAAATCCCTCTGCCTTTATCCTCCTCTCTCTGTCCCTACTCTCTGAGGAACAGGAGAAGAAGCAGGACTTGGGCAAGTTTGTGGAATTGCCGGGAGCCGAGATGGGAAAAGTGGTGGTTCGCTTCCCCCCTGAGGCCAGCGGGTGAGTGTCACCACTTGGCACAAAAACAACAGTGTTGTGTTCATTAGGAACAAACAGCAGAATGTATTTTTAACATTTTAAAAGGGAAATGTATAGCTGTTACTTGTATTAATATTTCTATTCCTCTCAGGTACCTGCACATTGGCCACGCCAAGGCTGCCCTGCTCAACCAGCACTACCAGGTGACATTCAAGGGCAAGCTCATCATGCGCTTTGACGACACCAACCCCGAGAAGGAGAAGGAGGACTTTGAGAAGGTATTCCCCCAAATGTCCCTTTTTTATTTTCTTTTGGTTAGCTAAATTGTTTCATATCAGTTATTTTCTCTTGATTTATAAACCATCAAGTGTGAAAATACTGTCTACATGCACGTTGAAGAATTGCTTACACATTGAGGCAATACAACGAGAGAAATAAAGTACCACATTAGTTACAACGCATTTGGGAAAATCTCCATGCTGATACAGGGTGGTATTTAGGGTTGGGCGATATTACGATAGCATCGGTGATGATTGACTGTGTCGTTGATGGTGACAACATCGATGTGACGGGTGATAATTTAGTGTTTAGCCTATTTGAACTTGAATTGGTCTGCACAGTAAAGAACGGAGTCTCATAGTGCAGGGCAGCAGACAAAGGATATAGCTAATAGAAATAGGAAAATTACTATTTCAATAAATATGTTATAGGCTAGAGAACGCAAGAGAGTAATCTAGGCCAGACGGAGCGGAGAAATCCACCAAAGAAAATATATTTTTTCCCCGCTGTCTGATGCATTATCTGTCGTAGGCTATATCCTAAACCTAACCTAATATTTTTTTATTATAATGGAAACTAACTCTCTCTTCTCTAGCTGTTTTAAAAAAACGTGGCCTATATTCTCTTCTCTCAATTGGACTTCGGGCTACGCTTTTATTATTTTATGCATGGCTTTCTCCTGATCAAACAATGATTGTAACGGAGTTCCATCTGTTGTTTGACTAGCCTAAAAATGTAAAGTAACCATGGGACTAATAATAAGAGAGAACAAACTATCAATAGCCTATAGAAAAATGAAATTCCAAGTTTATTCAAGTTTATGCTTATTAAGAAAAATGATTCATGCGGCCTATAAAATCCCTCCATGTGCGAGGGTGAAAACCAAATGTCCAATAACCTATCCTCCTCCTAGGCTCTTCATAAAAGATAAGTTAACTCTTAAGGATCTGCAGATATGCATATTCTTGGTACCATTTGAAAGGAAACACTTTCAAGTTTGTGGAAATGTGAAAGGAATGTAGCAGAATATATAGATCTGGTAGGAGATGATACAATGAAATAAACAACCGATCTTTTGTAAAAAAAAATATATATAATTTAAAGTCTAAATCTTTGACATGCAAGAGAAAGGCCATAATGTATTATTCCAGCCCAGGTGCAATGTGTGAATGTGCAAAGTTTTAGACTGATCAATGAACCATTGCATTTCTGTTCAAAATGTTGTATCAAGACTGCCCAAATGTGCCTAATTTGTTTATTATTAACTTTTCATGTTCAAAATTGTGCATTCTCCTCAAACAATAGCATGGTATTATTTCACTGTAATAGCTTCTGTAAATTGGACAGTGTTTTTAAATTAACACAAATGTAAGCTTTCTGCCAATATCAGATATGTCTATGTCCTGGGAAAGTTTCTTGTTACTTACAACCCTCATACTAATTGCTTTAGCCTAAGTTAGCTCAACCGTCCTGTGGAAGGGACACCGATCCCGAAGAATTTTATAGTCTAATCCTATAGGCTATTTTCAAATCATGGCTTTGAGAGATGGAACAAACAATATTGTTTATTTACTATTATTTTATGAGGCAAATAAAGCAACTCTCTAGTTGAGTACAGTCGACTGCTTCTATCCAGCCCATGATGTATAACCTAAGGCCGTTACTTATCAGACTGTCACTGCTCCATCATGTGCGCCCCACTAAGACAAACACCCTCCGTTTCATGCAGAAGCTCCTCCACCAGAAAGGAATATTAAAAAAGATGTGCTGCCACTTAGCCTCTGCCCAGGCTATCGACAACGTTATGATTCATCCAGTTCATTCGTTTTGGGGTAATAGGCCAACTGGTGTTTTTGGATGAGTTTTGGGGGAGGTGTTTGCCAATAAGAGGCAATACATTCATATATCAATGCTTTCTGGGTCCATAATCACAATAGGACAAAGGTTGACATCGCCCAACCCTAGTGCTATTCTGACCTGAGATCCTTGTGCCTTACTCAAATGTTCGTACAAGTCTCCATTGGCATTAATCTGAAAGTGTGCGTTTCACATGTTTATTTAAACTCGGAATTGGACTCTAATGGCATGTTTCCACCGTAAGAATTGCTTGGCCTAAAGACAGACTTTTGTGTTTCCATCTCTGAGTATAACTGGCCTGAAAAAAGACTTGGTGTGCCTTGAGGACTTTGGTTGTAATGAAACTCCTGAAAACTCTATCCACCTGTTCCCTCTGTTTTATCATAGGTGATCCTGGAGGATGTGGCCATGCTGCAGATCAAGCCTGACCAGTTCACCTACACCAGCGACCACTTCCCTCGCATCCAGGGCATGGCGGAGCAGCTGCTAAGGGAGGGCAAGGCCTACATCGACGACACACCCCCAGAACAGATGAAGGCGGCGAGGGAACAGCGCACCGAGTCCCGCCACCGCAGCAACTGTAAGGAGAATGCGAGTGGAGCAATGGCTGAATTTCACCCTCAATCCGTAGGCACTGTTAGATCTGAAACTATTTGATATGATCATCTTCACCCCTTTCTCGCTCTCCCCAGCGGTGGAGAAGAACCTGAAGATGTGGGAGGAGATGAAGGCGGGCACGGAGTACGGCCAGACGTGCTGCATGCGGGCCAAGATTGACATGGCCTCCAACAACGGCTGCATGCGCGACCCCACCCTCTACCGCTGTAAGAATGCCCCCCACCCCCGCACTGGCAGCACCTACAGGTAGGGGGACACGGCATGCTACCAACATTTTTTAAAATGGAATTAATGCACTTTTTAAAATGATTTCACCTAATGCACTAGCAAATAAACGATTTCTGTATTTTTTATAAAGTCTTAAGGACAGGTTTTACAATACCAAAAAACTCTAATCAAATCAAACTTTATTTGTCACGAGCTGAAAACCAGGTGTAGACCTTCCTGTGAAATGCTTACTTACATGCCTTAACCAGCAATGCAGTTCAAGAAAGAGCTAAGAAAATATTTACCAAATAAACTAAAGTAAAAAGTATCACAATAAAATAACGAGCTTATATCATCACTCATTCCAAGATGGCGTAGCAGTCGGACGTCTTGTCGTGTCGTGTCCCTTGTATATATCGTATTTATCGTATTTTTTTTTTTTTACATATTTTTCTTCGCATATCTTTTAAAACATTTTGCTAAACCTCAACTTCCAAATACTCTCCTGCAACCTGCCTCACCCAATGTTGCTATTTTTTTCTGAAGTATTTATATTTACTCCGGATCCCCTCAACTGAAGCTAGCCAGCTAACTACCAGCTATCAGTCAGCAAACCATTGCTAGCGGTCTTCAGCTAACCGGTCATCAGATAACCTTTAGCTCGGAAAGCTCTCGCCAGTTCGAACAAAACGACTCTATCCAGAGCATAACGGACCTATTATTATTTTTCATCCCCGGATTCCCACTGCAAACGGAACATTTTCAACTGGATCTTCACAACTAGCTAACCGCAACCCCGGATGATTACTCCTGGCTAGCGTTTCCACCGAC
This sequence comes from Oncorhynchus kisutch, assembly GCF_002021735.2. Lineage (NCBI taxonomy): Eukaryota > Metazoa > Chordata > Actinopteri > Salmoniformes > Salmonidae > Oncorhynchus > Oncorhynchus kisutch. The sequence goes on along the minus strand of NC_034181.2, from coordinate 51,835,214 downwards.
TTAGCTTGAAGCTAGCCCGGCCAGAGCTCCTGTGCTACCACCGAAGCATACTCCTGGGCTACAATATCCGGACCCACGACCGGTCTATCGATGTCACCGCATGAAGAGGCATAAACAGACTCACCCCATCGCGACGCCCCCCCAAAGGCTAACTTTCTAGCCCTTGCTATCTCCTTGCTTGCTAATTCGGCCTGCTAACTGCTAGCTTGTTTAGCCCCGGTCCGCTAACCTACTGTGGTAGCTACTGTTTTAGCTAGCTCTCCCAATTCAACACCTGTGATTACCGTATGCCTCGCTGTATGTCTCTCTCAAATGTCAATATGCCTTGTATACTGTTGTTCAGGTTAGTTATAATTGTTTTAGTTTACAATGGAGCCCCTAGTTCCACTCTTCATACCCCTGATACCTCCTTTGTCCCACATCCCACACATGCGGTGACCTCACCCATTACAACCAGCATGTCCAGAGATACAACCTCTCTCATCATCACCCAGTGCCTGGGCTTACCTCCGCTGCACCCGCACCCCACCATACCCCTGTCTGCGCATTATGCCCTGAATATATTCTACCATGCCCAGAAATCTGCTCCTTTTATTCTCTGTCCCCAACGCTCTAGGCGACCAGTTTTGATAGCCTTTAGCCGCACCCTCATTCTACTCCTCCTCTGTTCCGCGGGTGATGTGGAGGTAAACCCAGGCCCTGCATGTCCCCAGGCACCCTCATTTGTTGACTTCTGTGATCGAAAAGGCCTTGGTTTCATGCATGTCAACATCAGAAGCCTCCTCCCTAAGTTTGTTTTACTCACTGCTTTAGCACACTCTGCTAACCCTGATGTCCCTGCCGTGTCTAAATCCTGGCTCAGGAAGGCCACCAAAAATTCAGAGATTTCCATACCCAACTATAACATTTTCCGTCTAGATAGAACTGCCAAAGGGGGAGGAGTTGCAGTCTACTGCAGAGATAGCTGGCAAAGTAATGTCATACTTTCCAGGTCCATACCCAAACAGTTCGAACTACTAATTTTGAAAATTACTCTCTCCAGAAATAAGTCTCTCACTGTTGCCGCCTGCTACCGACCCCCCTCAGCTCCCAGCTGTGCCCTGGACACCATTTGTGAATTGATCGCCCCCCATCTAGCTTCAGAGTTTGTTCTGTTAGGTGACCTAAACTGGGATATGCTTAACCCCCCAGAAGTCCTACAATCTAAGCTAGATGCCCTCAATCTCACACAAATCATCAAGGAACCCACCAGGTACAACCCTAAATCTGTAAACAAGGGCACCCTCATAGACGTCATCCTGACCAACTGGCCCTCCAAATACACCTCCGTTGTCTTCAACCAGGATCTCAGCGATCACTGCCTCATTGCCTGTATCCGCTACGGAGCCGCAGTCAAACGACCACCCCTCATCACTGTCAAACGCTCCCTAAAACACTTCTGTGAGCAGGCCTTTCTAATCGACCTGGCCCGGGTATCCTGGAAGGACATTGACCTCATCCCGTCAGTTGAGGATGCCTGGTCATTCTTTAAAAGTAATTTCCTCACCATTTTAGATAAGCATGCTCCGTTCAAAAAATGCAGAACTAAGAACAGATATAGCCCTTGGTTCACCCCAGACCTGACTGCCCTCGACCAGCACAAAAATATCCTGTGGCGGACTGCAATAGCATCGAATAGTCCCCGCGATATGCAACTGTTCAGGGAAGTCAGGAACCAATACACGCAGTCAGTCAGGAAAGCTAAGGCCAGCTTCTTCAGGCAGAAGTTTGCATCCTGTAGCTCCAGCTCCAACTCCAAAAAGTTCTGGGACACTGAAGTCCATGGAGAACAAGAGCTGGGCTTGACAATCTGGACCCTCTATTTCTGAAACTATCCGCCGCCATTGTCGCAACCCCTATTACCAGCCTGTTCAACCTCTCTTTCATATCATCTGAGATCCCCAAGGATTGGAAAGCTGCCGCAGTCATCCCCCTCTTCAAAGGGGGAGACACCCTGAACCCAAACGGTTACAGACCTATATCCATCCTGCCCTGCCTATCTAAGGTCTTCGAAAGCCAAGTCAACAAACAGGTCACTGACCATCTCGAATCCCACCGTACCTTCTCCGCTGTGCAATCCGATTTCCGAGCCGGTCACGGGTGCACCTCAGCCACGCTCAAGGTACTAAACGATATCATAACCGCCATCGATAAAAGCTAAAAGCTTTCGACTCTGTCAATCACCATATTCTTATCGGCAGACTCAGTAGCCTCGGTTTTTCGGATGACTGCCTTGCCTGGTTCACCAATTACTTCGCAGACAGAGTTCAGTGTGTCAAATCGGAGGGCATGCTGTCCGGTCCTCTGGCAGTCTCTATGGGGGTGTCACAGGGTTCAATCCTCGGGCCGACTCTTTTCTCTGTATATATCAATGATGTTGCTCTTGCTGCGGGCGATTCCCTGATCCACCTCTACGCAGACGACACCATTCTATATACGTCCGGCCCGTCCTTGGACACTGCTATCTAACCTCCAAAACGAGCTTCAATGCCATACAACACTCTTAAACGCTAGTAAAACCAAATGCATGCTTTTCAACCGTTCGCTGCCTGCACCCGCACGCCTGACCAGCATCACCACCCTGGATGGTTCCGACCTTGAATATGTGGACATCTATAAGTACCTAGGTGTCTGGCTAGACTGTAAACTCTCCTTCCAGACTCATATCAAACATCTCCAATCGAAAATCAAATCAAGAGTCGGCTTTCTATTCCGCAACAAAGCCTCCTTTACTCACGCCGCCAAACTTACCCTAGTAAAACTGACTATCCTACCGATCCTCGACTTCGGCGATGTCATCTACAAAATTGCTTCCAACACTCTACTCAGCAAACTGGATGCAGTTTATCACAGTGCCATCCGTTTTGTCACTAAAGCACCTTATACCACCCACCACTGCGACCTGTATGCTCTAGTCGGCTGGCCCTCGCTATATATTCGTCGCCAGAACCACTGGCTCCAGGTCATCTACAAGTCCATGCTAGGTAAAGCTCCGCCTTATCTCAGTTCACTGGTCACGATGGCAACACCCATCCGTAGCATGCGCTCCAGCAGGTGTATCTCACTGATCATCCCTAAAGCCAACACCTCATTTGGCCGCCTTTCGTTCCAGTTCTCTGCTGCCTGTGACTGGAACGAATTGCAAAAATCGCTGAAGTTGGAGACTTTTCTCTCCCTCACCAACTTCAAACATCTGTTATCTGAGCAGCTAACCGATCGCTGCAGCTGTACATAGTCTATCGGTAAATAGCCCACCCATTTTTACCTACCTCATCCCCATACTGTTTCTATTTATTTACTTTCCTGCTCTTTTGCACACCAATATCTCTACCTGTACATGACCATCTGATCATTTATCACTCCAGTGTTAATCTGCAAAATTGTAATTATTCGCCTACCTCATCTCTTTTGCACACAATGTATATAGAATCTCTTTTCTTTTTTTTCTACTGTGTTATTGACTTGTTAATTGTTTACTCCATGTGTAACGCTGTGTTGTCTGTTCACACTGCTATGCTTTATCTTGGCCAGGTCGCAGTTGCAAATGAGAACTTGTTCTCAACTAGCCTACCTGGTTAAATAAAGGTGAAATAAAATAAAAAATATACAGGGGGTACTTGTACCGAGTCGATGTGCAGGGGTACAGGTTAGTCGAGGTAATTTGTACATGTAGGTAGGGGTAAAGTGACTGCAAGATAATAAACAGCGAACAGCAGCAGTGTAAAAACAAATGGTGGGGGGGGTCAATGTAAATTGTCCGGTGGCCATTTGATGAATTGTTCAGCAGTCTCATGGGGATATAAGCTGATAGAGCCTTTTGGTCCTATACTTGGCGCTCCGGTACCACTTGTCATGAGGTAGCAGATAGAACAGTTTGACTTCGGTGGCTGGAGTCTTTGACAATTTTTGGGCCTTCCTCTGACACCGCCTAGTATAGAGGTCCTGGATGGCAGGAAGCTTGGCCTCAGGAATGTACTGGGCCGTACGCACTACCCTCTGTAGTGCCTTGCGGTCAGAGGCTGAGCAGTTGCCATACCAGGCGGCGATGCAGCCTGTCAGGATGCTCTCGATGGTGCAGCTGTAGAACTTTCTGGGGACCCATGCCAAATATTTTCTATCTCCTGAGGGTGAATAGGCGTTTTCGTGCCCTCTCCTCGACTGTCCTGGTGTGTTTGGACCATGCTTCAAGGAACTTGAACACGCTCCACTACAGCCCTGACAATGTTAATGGAGGCCTGTTCGACCCGCCTTTTCCTGCAGTCCACAATCGGCTCCTTTGTCTTGCTCACATTGAGGGAGAGGTTGTTGTCTCTGACCTCCCTATAGGCTGTCTCATCGTTGTCGATATTCAGGCCTACCACTGTTGTCATCAGCAAACTTAATGATGGTGTAGGAGTTGTGCTTGGCCATGCAGTCGTAGGTGAACAGGGAGTACAGGATTGGACTAAGCACGCACCCCTGAGGGGCCCCAGTCTTGAGGATCAGCGTGGCAGATGTGTTGTTTCCTCAATTACTTCCTGGGGGTGGCCTGTCAGGAAGTCCAGGTTACAGTTGCAGAGGAAGATGTTCAGTCCCAGGTTCCTTAGCTTATTGATGAGCTTGGAGGGCACTATGGTGTTGAACGCTGAGCTGTAGTCAATGAATAGCATTCTCACATAGCTGTTTTTTTTGTTGAGGGAAAGGACAGTGTGGAGTGCGATTGAGATTGTCATCTGTGGATCTTTTGGGACGGTATGAGAATTGTGTGAGTGGGTCTAAGGCAGGTGTGCCCAACCTTCTTTGACGTGAGATCTACTTCTTCATTTGCCATCCTGATGAGATCTACCAGTCTCTAAACCAACCAACAAAATGTATGAAACGCAACACACCACTGAGTATGGACCTGCTGCTATGATACCTATTTGATACCCAAATATAATGTGGACCAAAAACATGTTTTCCACAATTCGTGCAACTCATTTATTTTCCTACCTTAGTGTGTTTTTTGGCATTGGGTGGAGGCAAGTAGTTTTTCATAGTCTGTAGCAGCTTGTTGCAAGTCTCATGCAGGTCACAAATTGGTCCTCAGTCATAGTAAATCTGTACTTGGACTTTATTTTCTTCATGTGAGAAAATGCAGACTCACAGAGGTAGGTTGATCCAATAAGGGCTGATAAGTTGAGAGCACATCTTGTTATGTTGGGATACTTCTCTTCTTGCAGTAGCTCCCATAACTCTTCCTTCATCTCAGTGGCTGGCCTGAATATCAGCTGAATGTCATTTTTAATGGTGAGAAATTCCGTTTCTGCTTTAGTTGTGTCCAACTGAAAAAGTGATCCCATTTTGGAGGCAATGACTTCCACATTTATGTCTGTGACAAATGGAAAGCACATATAAGTGGCAATAGGCTCAAGTGATGCAAAGTCAGAGAAACTACTGTCAAACTCAGATAAGATACTCTGGACTTGCTCCACGTAACGTGCATTGTAAAGCTGTGCTGTGTCCTTGCCCTGTCGTTCAAGTTCTGAATGCATGTGTTGACAGAAGTGCAGGTCCTTACGTTTCGGCTTTCTTGTGAGCAGTCATAGTTTGCATTTAAATGTTCAGAGCTGATCATGTCAGTTACATGTTTTCCTTTTCCTTGCAGTTCTACATTCAATTCATTAAGCATGTAAGTTATGTCAATGAGAAATACTCAATCCAGTAGTCACTGTGTGTCCTCTAGCTGTGCATATTCTGCATGTTTGGAAACCTTGAGAAACTCCTTGATTTCAGGCAACAACTCACTGAAACTCCCACATCCGTGTGCAGCAGCAGGTCTGTGGTCTCCGCTTTAGTCTCTTCTAAGTGAATAGTAAATAGACTGCTACGAATAATATAGATGAGAACTCTTGGTAGATAGTGTGGTCTACAGCTTATCTTAAGTTACTCTACCTCAGGTGAGCAATACCTCGAGACTTCTTTAATAGTAGACATTGTGCACCAGCTGTTATTGACTAATAGACACACACCCTCGCCCCTTGTCTTACCAGACGTAGCTTGTCAGGCCTGCCGATGAGTGGAAAATCCCGCCAGCTCTATATTATCCGTGTCGTCGGTCAACCTCGACTTGGTGGGACATAAGATATTACTGTTTTTAATGTCTCGTTGGTAGGATAGTCTTGACCGTATATCATTCATTTTGTTTTCCAATGATTGCACGTTGACCAATAGAACGGATGGTATTGGAGGTTTTCTCACTTGCCTATGAATTCACATCTCCGTCTTTTCTTCACGCAAATGGGCCTGTTCCCGAGAAAGCAGTATATCCTTCGCACCGGACTCGTTCATTCGTTTTTTTCCATTTCTAGGTGATTAATCGCTGTTCTGATGTCCAGAATTTATTTTCGGGCATAAGAGACGGTAGCAGCAACATTATGTAAAAAATAAGTTACAATGAGAAAAATAGCACAGGTTAGGAGCCCGTAAAATGGCAGCCATCCCCTCCAGCGCCATTCATTGGGCGTGGGTGACTTTTCCTGCAAATGCACATTTTGCAATGTTATACTGTCACTCACTCAAGCGCAACAAAATCAGTGGGGCACCCCCATGCAACAAATTGTTGATTCTCCCCAACTGTCTAGTTTTAATTCCTTTTATAGATGATCTTATAAAAAATATATAGCTCCATAATTTTTTTATACATACTTTGTATGGTTTTAGTCATTTCAAGGTTACACTGAAATATTTTTGCCTGCCCACCGCTGCTGAATGAATGTAGGGGAAACACTGGTATCACTCTTGGTTCATGCCTGGCAAATATGGTATATCTTGTGCAGCAGCTCACAAAGGTGCATTACAGGCTTCACACATTTCATAAAGACATACAGGGGGACAGTATAGAAGCATTCTCCTTTCCAAAATAGTGACTCAACCCTCTTCTTACCCCTCCCCCAGGGTGTACCCCACGTACGACTTTGCCTGCCCCATCGTTGACAGTGTGGAGGGCGTGACTCATGCGCTGCGCACAACAGAGTACCACGATCGCGACGACCAGTTCTACTGGGTGATCGAGGCGTTGCGTCTGCGCAAGCCCTACATCTGGGAGTACGCCCGGCTCAACCTCAACAACACTGTGCTGTCCAAGCGCAAGCTCACCTGGTTCGTTGACCAGGGCTACGTCGATGGCTGGTGAGTCCACTAATATCCTTTCTACATGACAGGGTGTTGGGTTCACTAGGACACACCATAGCAAAATTGTATGTACCTGTGAATGAAGACCGGTGTTCTAATTTGACAAGTTCAGGAAGTACCACTCTGTTTTTTTTAAACAATCTCTCTGGAATAAATAGTCGCTTTTCGCTGGTGAAGTAGATTTTTGAGATCCGTTGGTATAAGATAATCTTCACTATTTTCTTTCCCCTCTCCCTCAGGGACGACCCTCGCTTCCCAACTGTCAGAGGTGTCCTGCGCAGAGGAATGACCGTCGAGGGCCTCAAGCAGTTCATCGCTGCCCAGGTGTGTGTGTGTGTGTGTTTTGCTATGTACAACCCCGTTTTGAAAAATTACTGTCTAAACTGCTTTCTAGTACTCAGTGGTTCCTCAGATCTTAATGAACTGTGTGTATGTGTGTCTAAGAACCTTGGGGATGTTGATTTTCATCCCATCTTACTTTCAGGTTTTTAGCCTGTATCCCCCCTTTTATTCCCTTGTTGATTCCTTCTTTGAAACCTTATTTAGTTTTTTTCCCCCCACTCACCCAGGGTGGATCCAGGTCTGTGGTCAACATGGAATGGGACAAGATCTGGGCCTTCAACAAGAAGGTATGCCTGCATGGACACTGATATTCCCATCCACATATCCCTACATACCCATTTGGACTGATCCTGATTGAATCCTGCCCCTTGATCCTAATTAAAGCCTGCCACTTTGAAACCCACTGTAGGGGTGAAGCTGGTCACCTCACGCCCATCCCATATGAAAATCGGTGGCATGAGGGGAAAATACATTGTTGGTAGATTTGACAACTGTATTGTAGGTTTTTAGAAATGTTCAGTTATTTAAGTTTTTGGTTGCCCAAATTGGTTGGAGCAAAATGAAATGCTCTGAATCCCTAAGGAAGCTTGTTTCACGTGCACACACACATGGTTCCTTTGATAGGGTGCCTACTCACAGCTTGCATTGCTGCCTTCCTTGTGCTGCTCTTTTTCTCCTCTGCTTGACTCCTTTTCCTCCCTTCATCCCCCACTTTCCATCCTTCTGTCCAGGACATTCTACACAGGGACACCTGAAGTCAATCTTAAATGAATTATTCTTTGTCAGCAAGCTGAAGATGTAACAGTCAAATTTAGATGCATAAAGTACTGGTCTGAAATGAGCTCCACCAGGGCAGTCCCGTTAGATCTCTTATATACTGATTACACAGACGAGCTACATTTGCATGATTTAGCTTCTTCATCATTAACGTTTGGTTCATGCATGTGACTGACCAATACCTCACGAGGCTTCTTCTCTCCAAGCTGAGACCTTGAAACTGAGAGAACCCTTTCGATTCACATAACAATGTTCTGGATGTACTGCCAAATTGCTTATTCTAATAGGGAGGATTCCTCTCAGTCACGATGAATCAGTCACTTGCATGAACCCAGTCGAATTGGTTATTAGAAAAGCACAAACATAAAATCTTCCTGCACATTCCCTCCTCTTCATGACGTAGCTCTGTCAGTGGCTTAAACTTAGAGTGGCCGTTTAATGAAGAATGTACAACTTCTTCTTCTTCTTACCTTAACTATAAGGGTCGGTTTCATAGACCTAGATTAAGTGTAGTTCTGGACTAAAAAGAATGGTCAATGGAGAATCTCCACTAAACTTCATTTTTATTCCACGAATAGACTTAAGGCCCATGGAAACCGACTCTACTTTTTGAGGAGACTCTAGGTTCCTGTCCAAATCATTAGCCTTTACGTTTGATTGATGTGATCATGAAACAAGTTTCTCTCAAAATAAACGTGAATGTCACCGTCCAGCATACTTTATACATAGTGGGTGTCACAAACTGATTAAGGTTCTTAGAAGTATTTGGCCGATTTTTATTTGTATTTAAAAATATATATATATTATATATTAATTTTTTTGCCACAGATTAAACAATTCAGCCCCATCTGGGAGACTAACATTCATTGCAATCATATCCCCCTAATTTATACACTCCTTGCTACCTTTCAGAATGTCATGTAAATCTTGGCATTCCATTGTCTGTCTGCATGCAGTAACTGCCTCTTAAATTTGCGCACCTATGCGTCTGGGCTGGATGACGTCATGCAAAAGTGCTCCTCCATGGTCAGGGGGGCTAGGTGTTGTCAAGGTGCCATTTTTTTTGTGTCCAATATACAAACACCCCATTCTTCTAAACCATTAATGATTTTAACATTGCTATGTATGTCATATATTATATCTAGGGAAGACATTTATTTCCCCTCTAAGCCCATGATATTGGCAATGAGGAGGGGAGGGATGTAGTAGATGTACCCGATCCTGTCTGAACTTGTTTTACCCACTCCGAACCTCCAGTCTCTCTCTCGTTTGACATTGAACTGCATCTCACTTTCTGTTTCCAAGCTGCCAATTAGCTGTATCAAGGTACTCCTCCTCCTTCCCTCCATATTTGTGCTTTCCATCCTGTCCCTCCACCGTCTTCTCCAATCTGCATTTTCATTAATTCTACAACAATTTTGCTTAAATCCCACTTGGAGCAAATGTTAAGCTCATTCTGGAGTCTGACTCCTAGTCACTTCTGAGAAGAACATCCCTATAAAGTTAACTTTCTTCCCCTACCCCCATACTGCTCTCTTAGACACTCCTGTCCCATTGCTTATGTGTCCCTGATTTTTCCGGCCACCTCCCATTCCCACAACTGGCAGCTTTGAGGTGTAGAGGTGACTAGCACAAGGAAAACAGTGGATTCCAGTAGACTTCGAAAAGTGACTATTCACTTGCTTTTGGCAGACATATTTTGGAAGACTACTAGTATCTATAAACTTTGATTAGGAAAACCTTTGGTGGCACCTGCATACCTGTATATAACATGACAGCAGTGCATTGTTAGGCTCGGTTTTTACTTGGCTACAGGATGTGAAACATTGAAAGGTCCTCCTCTCCCCATGGTTATAGATGCTCCCATTTTGCCTTTAGTCTGTGTAGCTGGCAATACATACTGCAAAACTGGATCCCCCTCTACGTTCTATCCTCCATGTCGTCCCTGTACTCTGCCACCACCATCCACCCCTTCTTTTCTTCCTTCAATGGTGTGTATGGTGAAAGTATTTCTGTTCACTTGCCCAGAAAAATACTATTTTGACACTTGAGCCAAGCTGTACTGTGCTGGGTTGGGTATTTTCCTTTCACATTGTTGTTTCCAGCATGGTTCCAACAACAATGGTAGATGCATAACCAGGCCAGCACAGTACCCCTCTGCTCTGTAGGCTCAGCTGGTTAGTGTGAAATACGTTGAAGATGTTCCGGTCCAATTGAACTGTCCTCTGTGGACTAGTCTTCAGTCAGGATATTGAATGAGTTTATATGTCTACACAGGATATCATTGCAATAATGAACCTCTTTCATTTCTGTGTGTCTGTAGATTATTGACCCAGTGGCCCCCAGATACACGGCCCTGTCAGGATCCTACTCAGTCCCTGTTGTCATCCCTGAGGCAACAGAGGAGATGAAGGAGGCCGTCAAACACCCCAAGGTACCCTGATGCCAATTATTTGCACTGAAGTGGCACACTATTCCCGATAAAGTACAATACAAAAGCCAAAAGTAGTGCACTAAATAGGGATTATGGTGTCATTTTGGACAAAGCCTGACAAGATAGAAGTATTGCACCCCAATCTAGTGTTCAGCAGCCAAAGTATGACATGTATATTACTCTGACAATGCTAAGAGTTCCTCTCACAATCAAAATAACTCAGTCGAGTTGAGTGTGTATGTTGTGAATTATCAACCAACTTAATCTTTCCTAAATTAATAACCAAATTAATATAGTCAAATAAACTGCCAAATCAACCAAATATAGTCAATCAATCATACCATCTGCTACTAAACCTAGCAAATGTATTTTTTTACCCTCCCAGAACACAGAGGTGGGGATGAAAGAGGTGTGGTACGGACCCAGGGTGCTGGTGGAGGGGGCAGATGCAGAGACCTTCACAAAGGGAGATATGGTCACCTTCATCAACTGGGGAAACATCATCATCACCCAGATCCACAAGTAAGATTGTGATCCTACCTTAAAGTTCAACTTATAAAGCATACATACAGGCTTCATAAGCACCATACAAATGCTTCTCAAATCATCTATATGAGCATGTCATACTTTTAAAATGGTCTATAAACATTATGGATGTGCATATTTCCCTTTCAAGACCATTTGATACGTATCTAGATACATGGGCTCCGATACGATAACATAATAAATGACATTGGTTGTCACTCAACTGATAAAGCCTAATTTTGCGCAAGCCATTTTACAAATGTTTGAATGCTGAAAGTGACTCGCGGCCAACCTGTCATTGGTCAGCATGCGAAACAGTGCGCAGTTTGACTAGGCTACTGATATTGCCTGGGTTGTTCAGGATGCAAAATAACTTGTAGATCAATGACTGTCAACACAGTTACATGCCTAGTTTGACACTAAAGTAGAGGATACATGAGTTGTCACAGAAGATTAGGGATATTTTCGGAAGGTTGAAAGAAAGTAATACAAGCAACAACAACAAAGTAATGTTTCAGTCGATGTTATGACCAATGCATGCTACATTTGGATCAGTTTGGGGTCCCGTGGACCAATGCACTCATCTTAAACATTTGAACTGGGTACCGATGCCTATTGGTGAATCATTACATCCCTAATAAACAGTGCGTTATGTCAGTGGTTCTCAATCTTGGTCCTGTGGACCCATTTTTGTTTTTGCCTTGGCCCTACACACCAACTCACCATTAAGCTTTGAATCAGATCATTTGAATCATCTGTATAGTGCTAAGGCAAAAACAAAATTGTGAACCCCTTTGAGTCCCCAGGAACAGGCTTAAGAACCACTGCGTTATGTCACATTTGGCAATTCACCCAACCGTGGGAATTACGTCAAATGAAATCTAATTTTGTCACATGCGCCGAATACAGACCTTACAGTGAATTGCTTTCTTACAAGCCCTTAACCAACAATGCAGTGAAGGAAAAAAAAAAAAAAAAAAGTAACAAAGAGCAGCAGTAAAAAGTTTAGCGAGGCTATATACAGGGGTGACTAAAGTGACTAAGCATAGATAATAGCAGAGTAGCAGCAGTGTAAAAGAGTCTGGGTAGCCATTCGATTAGATTTTCAGGAGTCTTTTGGCTTGGGGGTTAAAGCTGTTAAGAAGTCTCTTGGACCTAGACTTGGCGCTCTGGTACTGCTTGCCGTGCGATAGCAGAGAGAACAGTCTATGACTAGGGTGGCTAGAGTCTTTGACAATTTTTAAGGCCTTCCTCTGACACCGCCTAGTATAGAGGTCCTGGATGGCAGGAAGCTTGGCCCCAGTAATGTACTGGACCGTACGCACTACCCTCTGTAGTGCCTTGTGCTCGGAGGCAGAGCAGTTTCATTCCTAGGCAATGATGCAACCACTCAGGGTTAGAGGTCGACCGATTAATCTGAATGGCCGATTAATTAGGGCCGATTTTAAAGTTTTCATAAGAATCGGAAATCAGTATTTTTGGACAGCAATTTGCCAATTTTAAAAGGTATTAATTTTTTATATTTTTTATTTAACTAGGCAACTCTTGGAACCACCCCCCCGGATCTGGGATAATTGTCATCAACTACGCTAAATAGCATAGTGCAACGGTCAAATAAATCCTACTAGAAAATATTAATATTCATGAAATCACAAGTGAAATATAGCGAAACACAGCTTAGCCTTTTGTTAATCACCCTGTCGTCTCAGATTTTGAAATGATGTTTTACAGCGAAAACAATATAAGCGTTTGTAAGTTTATCGATATACTGACAAAACATTATGTACACCTAGCGGCAGGTAACTTGGTCACGAAAATCAGAAAAGCAATCAAATTAATTGTTTACCTTTTGATGAGCTTTGGATGATTTCACTCACGAGACTCTCAGTTAGACAGCAAATGTTCCTTTTGTTCCATAAAGATTTTTTTAAATATCCAAATACCTCTGTTAGTTTGATGCGTTATGCCTAGGAATCCACCGGAAATAGCGGTCACGACAACGCAGACAAAAATTCCTAATTATATCCAGAATATCGACAAACATGGCAAACGTGTTTTTTATAATCAATCCTCAAGGTGTTTTTCAAATATCTATTCGATAATATATCAACCGGGACAGTTGGCTTTTCAGTAGGACCGGGAGGAAAAATGGCTACCTCTGTTTAGCGCAAAAATCACACTGAGAGCCAACAACCGACCACTTACGCAATGTGGACGTTTACGCTCATTCTTCAAAATAAAGGCCTGAAACTACGTCTAAAGGCTGTAGACACCTTAGGGAAGCCACAGAAAAAGGAATCTGGTTGATATCCCTTTCAATGGGCAATAGGGATGCATAGAAAGGCAGGGGTTTCAAAATAAGAGTCACTACCTGCTTTCGCCTGCGATATCAGTTCTGTTATACTCACAGACATTATTTTTACAGTTTTGGAAACTTTAGAATGTTTTCTATCCTTGTCATTTATATGCATATTCTAGCATCTGGTCCTGAGAAATAGGCAGTTTACTTTGGGAACGTTATTTTTCCAAAAATAAAAATAGTGCCCCCTAGCTTCAAGAGGTCAAGAACACATTCTTATTTTCAATCACGGCCTAGGAACGGTGGGTTAACTGCTTCGTTCAGGGGCACAACGACAGATTTTCACCTTGTCAGCTCGGGGAATCCAATCTTGCAACCTTACAGTTAACTTGTCCAACGCAATAACGACCTGCCTCTCTCTCGTTGCACTCCATAAGGAGACTGCCTGTTACGCGAATGCAGTAAGCCAAGGTAAGTTGCTAGCTAGCATTAAACTTATGTTTATAAAAACAATCATAATCACTAGTTAACTACACATGGTTGATGATATTACTAGATATTATCTAGCGTGTCCTGCGTTGCATATAATCTGACTGAGCATACAAGTCTGACTGAGCGGTGGTAGGCAGAAGCAGGCGTGTAAACATTCATTCAAACAGCACTTTCGTGCGTTTTGCCAGCAGCTCTTCGTTGTGCGTCAAGCATTGCACTGTTTATGACTTCAAGCCTATCAACTCCCGAGATGAGGCTGGTGTAACCGAAGTGAAATGGCTAGCTAGTTAGCGCGTGCTAATAGCGTTTCAAACGTCACTTGCTCTGAGCCTTCTAGTAGTTGTTCTCCTTGCTCTGCATGGGTGACGCTGCTTCGATGGTGGCTGTTGTCGTTGTGTTGCTGGTTCGAGCCCAGGGAGGAGCGAGGAGAGGGACTGAAGCTATACTGTTACACTGGCAATACTAAAGTGCCTATAATAACATCCAATAGTCAAAGGTTAATGAAATACAAATGGTATAGAGGGAACTAGTCCTATAATTCCTATAATAACTACAACCTAAAACTTCTTACCTGGGAATATTGAAGACTCATGTTAAAAGGAACCACCAGCTTTCATATGTTCTCATGTTCTGAGCAAGGAACTGAGCAAGGAACTAGCACATATTGCACTTTTTACTTTCTTCTGCATTATTTAAAGCAAATTGAACATGTTTCATAATTTATTTGAGGCTAAATAGATTTTATTGATGTATTATATTAAGTTAAAATAAGTGTTCATTCAGTATTGTTGTAATTGTCATTATTACAAAAAAGAAAATTGTCCTCCAATTATCGGTATCGGCGTTGAAAAATCATGATCGGTCGACCTCTAGTAAGGATGCTCTCTGGTGCAGCTGTAAAACCTTTTAAGGATCTGAGGACCCGTGCCAAATCTTTTC